>NC_140174.1:33886083-33968583 GCF_963971535.1 Notolepis coatsorum | reverse complement strand
GTGTGAATTTGGAGCAAAAAGGGGAGGCGGTGGTCTCGATGATAATGATCCCAGAATGACAGGAACACACGGGTCCCAGGCTGCCTGCCCGCCCTGCTCCCTCTCACTAACCCACACATGCACTCCGCCAGGAATTCCAACAATCCCAAGAGTTCCTCAATGGAATTCCACACAGACCCAGAGGAAGATAGATGAATCAAACAGAGGGGGGGGGGGGGGGGGTGACGACACACACAGAACCAGCAACAGACAGAAGAATTGCAAAAAGACAGCAAGAGAGAGGAGGGAGGGTACAGAAAGAGAGACACGAAGAGAAAGAGAGCGAGAGAGATTAAAATAACCTCCTCTTGAGCCGGCGGCTGTTAGGCCCTTTCTGACCGCTCTGGCAGTTTGTGAGATACTCTACACGTCCAAAGATGGCTGCAGACCCTTTAGGTTACAGCTGTTGGAAGCTCCTTTGGGAACCATGTCGTCACCGCCGGGCTCTCACTACACTTCCTGAACACTTGGCTTTGACCCGAATGATATTCCCAGACAGCAGAGGAGCGCCGGGCTACGGTATCCGCTTCAGGTCACGGCAGTGCAAAAAAATCCCTTACTTAAGACCACGATTGACACATTTTCAGTAGTTCTAAACCCTTTTTTCATGTAAGGACCCAGAAATACATGTTAGGCTGCGCACCCAAGCCACCCATAGGACTTTAATCTCAGGTACCCACAAATGAGAAATGTTTTGTTGCTAGCAAAATATTTGATATTTAATATTTTGTCCAAATGTCCACAATAGTCAATAGGACTAGCCTAATTGTCGTCAAGGAGATAGCAGGGGAGGAAGTGAAACATGACCAGAATATTCACTCGTACATCTCATTGGGCAAACTGTGAACTGAATAAACTATTCCCCCTTTGCTCTGGGGACACCCGGTACCCCCCTCAAGGACCCCCGGAGGTCCCTGGACCCCACGTTTGGGAACCCCCACCTTAGACCACCCACGAGCAACAACAACTGCGCGTCCTTATTAGACCCGCCTGGCCTATCAACAGAACACTTGCAATACCAAGTAAGTCACTTGCATTCAGTTAAGGTCACCGTCACAGAATTAGTCCTTTTGCGGGTATCGTTACACGAGGTAGAAATTATTCATGATTCTTTCAGACACATCTTGCTTGTTGCCAGCATGGTTTGATTTGGCTCAGGCCTATTAACAGGTGAGAGGGGGGCTCCGAGGTGAGAGGGCGTGTTGTGTGAAAAGGAGGAAGACACGTCTCTCCGCTAAAACCCCCTCCAGATGACGAGATGACAATTTACTGACACGTCATCTCTCAGAAAGTTTCTTTCCCATCACAGCCGAGGCGCTAGGTGGAGCAGGTGACGAGTTATGTTTTATTCAGCGGCAGAAAACACAAAAGGGTGGAGACGGAACAGGAGTTGGAAGGAATAATGAACAGGTGCGCTAACGGCCGACTGCTTGGTAAAGCCACCGTAATAGCACCAAACCTAGCGCCAAATTTACGTATACATTTTATTAAGCCCAAAGAAAACCCAGTGCGGCCACTTCCCCATCCGAGTGTGGAACACAATGTCTGGGAATAATTAAATGCTAGTTAAGCCTACCTACAGCACTGTCACAAAGACCTGTTGGAGTAGGAAGCGATAATAGTCCTCTGTGGTGGTCAGTGAGTGCAGCTCTTTTGGTAGGCCAGTGGACGTGCGCTAGCTGGCATTTTATACGGGAAATCAGTGGGGCCAAGTGTGCCACTCCAATATTAAATGCATTTGATCCGAGCATGGGACAAGCAGCTATATATATTTGCCTCGATTAGTTCTAGGGAGCCAAGGATCAACCTCCACCTTCATATTCACCATGTGTTTCTAGGGCAATGAGGACGCTGCCAGCTTGCCGATTTTTCAACTCCAGCAACTTTTTGAATGAAAAATGCCAAGGCCCTTGTTCTGTTCTTAAGTAGGGCTGACCCGAGTGTTTTGAAGCTTCAATCACTGACATGGTAATCGATGTCAAAATCACAATTTCAATGCGTTGTCTTAAATAGCATAGAAATAATAATCAAACGTTAACTTTGAAAATCTGTTCTTCTCATTTACTCAAAGCTTTGATCATTCACAGAAAATAACTACTGAAGCTTTCAAGCCCAAATAATTGGTAATCGGCCCTAATTACAAGGATGAAGGTTATGGAATATCCAATCAAGCTAGCATCTTGTCACGTAGTCCGTGTCGCAGCTAAAGATAAGTGGGCAAGGCATATAAGGTGAAAAGGCTACATGGTAAGTTAGTACCAGGGGAATAGCCTAAACCTTACCAGATGGACAAGCATGGCCAGCTTCGACGCCGAGTCGTCCTTGGAAGTGTTGCTTCTAGAGCTGCCGCGATTACCGCATTACCGCGGTATCGCTGTTACATCACGGCCACCGCAGAGTAGGCTGAATACCGCGTCACCGCTGTTTTTTATAATAATAATAATAATTTACCCTCCTCTCGTTGGGCTTGCGGCTCTGCAGATATACCCTACTCGTCTATCGAGGTTCCAAGCGACCCTATTGGGTACCAGAAAAGTCACGTGAAACATTGCAGACCACTGATTGGTCAGAAGAGAGACGCGTCACACGTTTTTACGTCCTGAATGTCAGTTCATCACAACAGCTAATAACGTTAGCTTTAACTCTCCGCCGGAGTGGACTATCATCGCTCTTCAGGAGTACTAAACGAGACATAATGATTTTACTGTCTGCAACGAATGTTATAATAAAAGCCCTTCGTTCTATACACTTGTCTGATTGAAAACTTTATTAACAGACCGCAGAATGGGACAACTCGGCACGCTCTGAGCAAAGAAAGGAACTGAGATATGAATAGAGTATTGCTTGCTATGGTCCGGTAAATACGCTGATGTTATTGAACGCATAACTATATAATGTCAATGCCACAAAACGAATGCCTTTATTATAAAGTAGTAACTTTATAGTAATAATAATAAGAAAGGGTCGGGGGGGTGCCCGCGACACCGAGTGAACTGCGCATCCGTGTTTCACTTTCAATAACTAATACGTGCTTGCCGAATCCCAAACAATATTCATGCTGCAAAGTCATCCTCTAAAGATAGACATTTAGACTAGAGGCAGGCTATATGCTATAAAGAGTAGACTACTACTAAAAAAAAAAATGCATTCAAACTTTTTTTTTAATTTTTTGTGTGCGTGCGGTAAAAACCGCAGCGGTAGGAAATATTTTGCAAATTTGTGCGATAAGGAAATAATCAATACCGCGGCAGCTCTAGTTGCTTCCAAGTCGGAAGAGGAGCCTGCAGTAGTTCACCAAAATCTGACTGTTCATTAGGGCTGTCTTAAATACTTCGAAGCTTCGTTTGATGGGCATGGGATTCGAATATGAAAATAAAATTTGATTAAAAAAATATATATATATTTTTTTAATTTTTTTTGCTAAATCAACTCTGCCTCTCTTTGTTAATAACAACAATCAATGCCGTTTGTTATTTAAGATGAGGTCGGACTCGGCACTGACAGATTTGTGTTCATTGTGCTGCTTTTATAAAGCCTGAAATGACGGCTTACAATATCTGAAAGCAAAGTGTTTTGTTTGTCTAAGATTTAAAAAGGTTTAAACTTTACAGCACTGACAAAGTTGAACAAAGTGCTGTACAAGTCCCACAACATAAAAAAAAAATTTAAAATATTTATATATATATTTTTTTTATCTCGAAGCTTCGAATCTCTGCCCGGAAGCTTTGAATTCCAAAAGAAAATTCGAAGGTCAGCCCTACTGTTCATTCATTGATGTGACGGAATGGTAAGTTGTTTTTACTGATATCGATAGGTTATGTATATAACCTAGTTATATGAGTACTGGCTGAGCGTCTGGCTCTTTCGCTATATTGAGATATACCTCATCTCCAGTACCTACTGTACTTCATTAACGAAAACAAAGCACCCATGCACTTGACCAGGCCCCGCCCCAGTGTCCCCCTATAAGGCACCAGGCATGGTCACACTCGCCCTTCCTCGGAAAAAAGTTTTCCATCAAGAAAAAACCCACCAAGGGACCTCAGGGCGCGCTAAGAGCGAGACGCTCAGCCAGTACTCATATAACTAGGTTATATACATAACCTATTGTTATATATTCGTACTGGCGAATTGCATCTCGCTCTTTCGCCATATTGAGATATGGGACAGAGCAGACGCGTGGCCCGACAAATGTACCCCCTGAGGACCCGCAAGCCCTACCACCAGGGGGGAGGAGAGTCCCATCACCCCCCCTTCCTAGTGAAGAGGGGGCGGCAGTCAACTCCACCAAAGTGCGAAAAAGGGGGAACTAGAGACCCCTAAAAACGCACAGCACAGGCGGGACCACGTGTGACACATCACCTCGTGGCACACACCCCTGCTAACCCACCGAAATGCGGGACGCAGGGGAGGTCCCAGACCTCAGAACCGCCTGGGAGACAGAACCCCCAGTCATGTCCATGAGGTAAAACCTAACGAAGGGACCCGGGGAGGACCAGGAGGCCGCAGCACAGATGTCCTCCACCGAGGCCCCCCCTAACAAGGCGGCAGAGGCGTGTGGAGTGCGCCCTGACACCCAGCCAGCCCAGCCAATGTGTAGCAAAGGGCAATGCCCTCGCACAACCAATGTGACAGGCGCTGTTTCGACAGTGCCTTACCAGCGCGAGAGCCACCGTAACAAACAAAGAGCTGATCGGTAGCACTGAGGTCCCGAGTCCGGCTGAGGTAAACCCCCAAAGCCTGGACTGGACACGACAGATGAAGGCTCGCCTCTAACTCACCAGCGTGAGGAGGCGGATGAAATGCCTGAACCACAATATCCCTAAAGCGAAAAGAGCTCCGGATATTTCTTGGCACGAAGACTGGATTAGGCCTCAGAGTCGCACCGCTATTGACACGAATAGACAAGCACTCAGGCCGCACCGAGAGAGCACAAAGCTCACCCACGCGCTTAGCGGAGGTGATGGCCAGCAGGAATGCAGTCTTGAAGACAGCTGTTCAAGAGGCTCAAACGGGGCCTCAGACAACCGGCCGAGGACCAGTTGGAGGTCCCAACTCGGAGACAGAGAACGTTTCACCGGCTTAAGGCGCCGAGCGCCAAGCAGGAAACTCTTCACAAGAGGGCGGCTGAACAACGTAACACCCTCAAACCCCACATGACAAGAGGCTGAAGACCGTGACGTGTGACAGCCTACTGCCCATGGGCCCTCCCCAGAGGGCGAGGTCCCCCAGTACTGACATGGGAACCTTAGCCGCTTCCACTTGCCTCTCACCGGGTCTATTTCCATACTGGAAAACCACCTCCGTATCCTCCTCATGAGGTGAAGAGGAGGCCAAGAGGGACCACGGAATGAGCAGATGCAGGGGAGGAAATTAGGCCACTTTACTCGCCAAATGCGAGTATTTTTTACGTTTGGCGAGTGATTCATGAAGACCACTCGCCAGTCTGGCGAGTATACAAAAAAAAAAACATTCTGCAATCACTGCACTGGCAAACGGTGCGCGTCTTCTGAGTGCTTAGTTGACAGTGCCACGAGAGCACTGCACAAGACCACCCGCGGACATATAATGTTTAATAAAAGTTCGCGCAGTACTGGCCAACCCACGGACATATAATGATAAAAGTCCTGCGTTACTAGGCTAGCCATCAGGAGCACTCTCAAACGGATAACGTTAAACACAGCAGAAGATGGAAAACAGACAGACTGACCAACGGGGAACTGCATCCAACCCTAGCACAACCCTCGAGTATAAGTTACTAAGGACACATTTAAATCACAGAGGTGTAATGTTAGTCTTAGCTTCTAGTTAGCGTTTTAGCGATAGCTGCTTGCTAGCTAACGTTAGCCCCGTGTGCTCAAAGCAGCCAGCTAGGTGTATCTGTTATGACTATAATGTTTCCAAAAAAGCACCGGACTACGACGTAAGGTTAGACATTTTATTTCATGCTCAAAAGCCCCTGGCTTGCACATCGCAGTCACGAAAGGGGCTAGCTAAGCTCAACCAGTGCACTGTGTACAACAGCACACCAACCCAACTGACGTTACCACGGTACTTCACAGCACTGTCGTAAGACCACCGTGCTGTCTTAAAGGCACAGTGTGCCTACCCAGATGCATACACAACATTGACGAGGCTTGACAACCGAGGTTCAAAGTTAACTTGATTGATTGATTGAAAATTTTATTAACAGATTGCAGAATGGGTACAATACAGTACGGCTCAATACACACAATTGTTAAGGGGAGGCAGACCAGAGAAAGACTTTCGTCTTGTTTACATCAGGGTCCCCCATTTTCAATTCATCATAACATATGACATACAGATAGACTACTGCTACATCTATACATTTCACATCTATCTATACACTTCACAACATACTTCGGTTTTTTTCTTTCACTGCCCAACCCAGCATCTTTCACTGCCCAGTTCAGCCCAACCCAGTCCAGAATAGATACCTCTTTCATGTTAATATGTTTTATGCTAATATTGTGAAGAGTAGAGATTAATGTTTTATGCTAATAAATATTTTAAAGAGTAGAGACACGGTGTGATTATTTTACTATGATTGAAAATCTATTTAGACGAAGACATACAAAGAAGTAATTATCACAATTGGCGATTTTTTTTGTCTGGTAAAAAATCTGTTTGGCTGGTAAAAAAAATCAGATACTCGCCAGTTGGCTGGTAAGCCAAAAAGTTAGTTTCCTCCCCTGAGCAGATGCCATCATACCAAGCAGGCGCATCACGGACAGCGCCGTAACTGTCCTAGGACGGAACCTCCCGAGCGTGTCGATAACATGCTCTGAGAGGGATGCCCATATAGACCTTGAGCTTAGAATAAGCCCAAGTACTCCACCCGTTGACTGGGAAGAGGAGTACTCTACTTCCAGTCTACAGCAAACCCCAGGCTGGTGAGGAATTCCACCACCTGCCTGGTATGAGACCTGACGACCTACCTTGACCGTCAAGGACCAGAACGTCGTCAGGGCAGAATACACTTCGTAACCCCTGACGACGCAGAGGCCCCAGTGCGGCCAGAGAATAGCCGAACGGCAGTCTCTAGTACTCATACGCTAAACCCTGCAAAGGAAGCGTAGGTAAGCCCTAGGATGGAAGATCGGGGATGCGAATACGCATCCTACAGGTCTATGGAGGAGAACCAGTGTTCAACAGGTGGGAGACGGTCCAAAATGCTGAACCTTCCATGAGACAGGTCCAGCATGGGTCTGACACCCCCCCCCTCCCGATTTCTCGGGCACCAGAGAATACCGGGAGAAAACGCCACGACGATGGCTTGCTTCGCCCACAGAGATTGGATCTCGTTGACCAGAGCTGTCACTGCTGGTGACCCTGACAATAGGGTCTGTACTAGGGATGTCCCGATCCGATCACGTGATCGGGGCCGATCACGTGATTTTCCGAAGATCGGGATCAGCAAAAATAAATAAAAATAAATGCAATTTTTTTTTTTTTTTTTATCTTTTTTATTCAACAAACATGACCATGTTCACGTCTTAAACTCATACTGAGGCCTTAGTTTTGGTTTTAAATTGCATATCATCATTCATTTATTTATTGTCACAGAGCAGAAGAATTTTGCCAAAACAAACCAATAGTATCCAGCTGCAGAACGGCAGACCAGCCACACTCAGACCCAAATACATTTTTTTTTTTTTTTTTTTTTATTTTTTATCCCAATTTCTCACATTACATTCACCCTGAATGTTGACGTTATCCAGGTGAAAAGTTAACTTCATCATTTGATGTATAATTAAATCAAAGGAAATGAGTTTGGGTCTGAGAGTGTGGCTGGTCTGCCGTTCTGCAGCTGGATACTATTGGTTTGTTTTGGCAAAATTCTTCTGCTCTGTGTATAATAAATGAATGATGATATGCAATTTAAAACCAAAACTAAGGCCTCAGTATGAGTTTAAGACGTGAACATGGTCATGTTTGTTGTATAAAAAAAAAAAAAAAAAATTGATTGGATCGGGAAATATCGGTATCGGTGGATACTCAAAATCACATGATCAGGATTGGATCGGGAGCAAAAAAACGTGATCGGGACATCCCTAGTCTCTACCAAACCTGAAAACGGGTGGGGTTGTGTAAACACAAGTCCCCACCTCAGCGTTCTCTCCATCCACCTCGACATATGGTACTGCTGTAGCCATATGTGATGATACTCCCAAAACGCACTGCCGCCATTTGGCGCTGGTCCGCTATGAACTGTAGATAGGCAGCCCGGTCCCACCCGCTGTGCGTAGCCAACCCTGAACCCGCTAACCGTGCAAGCAGAGCGTTCCGTGGAGTCGGGACATCAGACCCTGACACTACCCACGAGGCAATCGCACCCAAGGGGGGACCCCGACAGAAAGGGCCGGTTTGATACGGGGGAAGCTGACATCATACTAGGTGACAAAAGCTCCCCCACTGAACACCCCTCCAGCATGGACCGCTGAGGAGCTATTCTGCAGCTGGACATGCAAAGTGTGAGGCCTCCATGGGTTCCTACACACCGTAGCCCTGCAGTGATATTACTACCACCCAAATCACGCGTGCCTGCCAGACCACTGCGGGCTCTCCGGAGTGAGAGGCATCAACGTGATACCCGGCCTGGCGAAGGCGAGGTCGGGGAAGCCCGCACTGTTTGCCTCAAGAGGTCTCGAGCCCCCCTGCTGACAACCCTTGTAGTTGACAGACGTAACACCAGGCTCAACCAAACACAGACGCAGAACGTGTGGCGTGGGAGCCGCTTGACAGCACAACATTCTCACGGACAGACCCAGTCTCAGCCATCAACTGGGTGTCAGCCCCTGTCCCCATGAGAAGCGAACGTGGGGCCGATTGCGCTTCATTGAAGACACACGGCCTGCAGCCAAAAGGAAACAAATCAGAGCCCCTTTTCCGCTGGTGTTGGGGGAGGGAGTGACCGGAGAGCGGGCTGCACACAGCTGGACAGCGACGTTTTTTTAGGGCGTGCTCATCCAATGTAGCCGATCCCTCGGCCGCCAAGGCTGTCGGCCTTGTGGACACCTGTTGACGTTGAGCCCAGGGTACCTCAGGCGGGGGAAACATGGCCGCTGGTCGAGGGCCTCGCCACAGCCGCTGGCGAGGCCGTGCTCTCACCTCTGGCTGCGCGACGTGAGGCAGTGTGGGGCCTAGGTCAAATACCGCCCGCGCTCCAGCGGAAAGACCAAAGTCCCTCTGCGGAGAGGGGAGCCCTGAGGAGGGAAGAAATTCTTCTTAACTTCTCACCCCCTCAAAGGGAGACTAATCCAACCAAGATGTCTGTAAACAAGCGTTGACAGCATCCTAGCCCTCCCTGCGGTTATAGCTTGCGGCTAGGTCAAAGCTAATAACGTCAAAACCTTGCGCGATGTTTCGACGTCGGCTGGCCTCCATGGCCCCGCCACCCGACACCATTTTTGACAGAAAAAAACAGCAATTCGAACAAAGTTACTAATCGCTGCTAATTCTATACCGTGGTGGTATAGGCTTAACAGCACACCAGCCACCCGCCGGGCCGACTCACCTCATGGCGTCGGCCGGGCGGGGCACTGTTCCAACATGCCAGAGGCAAAGGACAGATGCCACCTGCTTCACAAACACGGAGCAACAGTGGTGGTTGCAACCAGCAACCTCCACTGTGGTGTGCACTATGCTTGGGCGGTATAATTTTTTTCATACCGTCATACCTTGCTAACATAATACCCCGGTATACGGTATATGACGGTATGACTTTCATTTTCATCAGCGGGGGGGGGGGGGGGGGGGGCAACCTGTGTTACCAAGTAAACAAATCACGGAACGATGGCCAGTTAGCCCGCAGCATCCTAGTGCTACTATCGTTAGCTCTCAGAAGGTAGCCAGAAGCCCGCAGCATCCTAGTGCTACTATCGTTAGCTCTCAGAAGGTAGCCAGAAGCCCGCAGCATCCTAGTGCTACTATCGTTAGCTCTCAGAAGGTAGCCAGAAGCCCGCAGCATCCTAGTGCTACTATCGTTAGCTCTCAGAAGGTAGCCAGAAGCCTGCAGCATCCTAGTGCTACTATAGTTAGCTCTCAGAAGGTAGCCAGAAGCCTGCAGCATCCTAGTGCTACTATCGTTAGCTCTCAGACAGTAGCCAGTTAGCCTGCAGCACCCTAGTACTAGTAACGTTAGTATTGTGTATTCAAAAACGCACCGGATGGCGATGTAACGTTTTACCGTTTATTTGCTTGCTCCACCAGTGCACAACAAGACACACATCAACTCTGGTTACCACAAATCCGCAAAAAAGTGAGACCACCTTCCTGGGTGGAAATCCTAGAAACGATACACCTTCGCGCTATCATCTGAACAGTCAAACCGCATAAAACTATGACGAAAGGGTTGTCAAGGCTCTCGTTGCGTACTGCTTACGTCACAGGCATGCGCCAGTAGCCTAGAAGCGTAAACAAAGCGAACAAGCATGTCTGATTCTCTATCCACTGAGATCACCTGAAGGCTACATTGGCAGTACTTTTAAATACACAAGAATCAGTCCAGCGGCTATCGCAACTATTAGTGACTGGAGGCGAGCCACTGTCTGTGTGACTCTGCTTTGGTCCAATCACATTCCCCCACCCACAGTCTGCGAATCAGAGGCAGAGTAGGGCGGGTCTTCACAGCGAGCCTGGTTGTCTCAACGACCTGAGGCAGTGTAGCGTATGGGTTGCATGAATATTTTCACTAACGGAGTTGCACTTCTACGTTCGGTTTGCGCGATCTGATTGGCCACTGACGTTTCTGGTCATGTGACATCTGCGCCAATCGTGTGACAGCGGGGCTCCGTCGTTGCGAGTCTTTACAGCCTCGTCTGCATGCAGAATTCCATCCCAAAACACTAGTCTAAACGCAACATTAAAAGTGAGACCGCAAGACGACTTTTGCGGTTTCTGTTCACTCTCTCCGTCTAAACATGGCCTTAACACTTTGAATGCCAGCAACGACATAACACGTGTTAACAGCCCGCCCCCTGAATGCCCAGCACGACAATTCGCGTGATTTTTTTTTTATTAGCAATCTGAATTCATATTTCATCAACCGAGTCTACCGTTGGGAAACCAGCCTCATCAGGAGCTCAGATGTGAAAAAAGCACCCCCTATCGTATCGTCTCCCAGATGGTAAAGCACCCTGTTGGAATGGACTCAATGAAAATGGATGAGAAAAAAAAACTCCGGAATCCACATTTTACTTCTCACGCATGTAACTGGAGATGATCCCAGTCATTGTGGAGCCTCAGAACAGCGTGTAATATGTATTTACAGTATCTAGCGTTGGATCAATAAAAGGAACGATTTTTGGAATGGCGATCAGGAATTGGAATAATCTTTTTGGATACCATCTGATCTCAGGTAAGGAATCTATTTTACCAGTCTTAGGATAATCATACCTGTTTTCACGGAGATATAAGCTTTTCCCCTATGTTTGATATGGCTGTTTGGCTGTGCGAGCGATCAGGAAATATATCAGAGCAGATATCAGATCGCCTATATAGCGTGCATACGTACACATATACTATCGATAATCTAGCGTTTATTTGAAAACGATTCATAAATAGGCCGAAAAGAGAACGTTTGTGTATTCTAGAATATTCCGTTTATTATGGAATATTTTTATTTTCCTTGAAAACAAGGGCTTTTCAAGATGCTATCAAACGGAAATGAACCGATAAAAAAACAATCCGCTTCGACAATGTTGACTGGAAAATGAGTCATTGATAAGCGACGGGCAGATTAGACACATAATTTAAAACATAATTAGGCGATATTAACGCTAACATTGAAGTGGATGCTGGGCATTCAAGCACTAAATCGTGCGCCCCTGCTGGGCACTGAAAGTGTTAATGAAGCGTTACAATTATTCTGTCAGCCTCTTGGTAGTGAGGGTCATTATATATTATACAACTTTTACCTGCCCAATGCAAAGACATTCAATTCCACTCTGCAACCAAAGTCCTTGCTCTCTTGACAGCAGCTATAATATAGTTGGCTACCTCTTTAATTGTTGTCCTACGCTTGCATAGTGTAGAAATTAGTTACTTTGTGTGCGAGTCAATCAATCCAAATCAATCACACTGACTTGGAACAAAACACTGGATTATTAAGAATATAAAGCAGAGCCGACATCAAGTGAGTAGACATTCTGGACTGGTATCTACTTGCATGACTGCACTAAAGCACACTGATTGGCCTAGCCATACACACACACAGCAGGTACGGTGGCTAAAAATTTACAGACAGGATAATCATTTAGTCAAATGATCTACACATAGTAATATTAATAATAAACCCTAATCATCCGAATCCTGAATTGAGGTCCGAATGCCAATATACCAAACTAAATCCAAACCATTCAAAGGTTTGAGGTTAGCCCTACTATTTGATTTTGATTATTAACTCTTAGAGCGTGGCGCTCTTTCTCCATCTTTGTCCAGTGTGTGCATGTTTCAGGTTCGGTAAAATAGACATAGAATATACCTTACCTTAGCCAGAAGGTACTCCAAAAAGAATAATCCCAAGTGATCCCATCGCCATCGCGATTACTCGTGTATATGTCTATACTTGTGTATACGGAAAATACGTTTGAGGCGTTGAAATCTCAGAGCGATCGCTCTGTCATCAGAAGGGGAGGAGTCCTTGGGGGGGGGGGGGGGGGGGGGGACATTAAAAAGATAAGGGTCCCCACACCAAACCATTCCAGTTCACAAGGTAGGCGATACTGCCACCTGGCAGGATTCAATCGTCATTGCAATTGTAACGTAGGCAGATGAGCCAGGGAGGCCCACGGAGCTCCGGCTGAGTGTATAGAACGGGGATCAAAGGAAAAAGATCAAAGGATCTAAAAACAAGATATTACGTTTTTGGCACTCAACGCTTGGCGGGGAAACACGAGACAATAAGACATTACGTTTTTGGCGCTCCAATGAGTTAAGGAAACTATTCAAAATTACAAATTTGTGACATCACACACATTTTTTGCTAGAAGTTTATTTGATTAGGTCTATATAATATGATATAGCCTATTGCAATCCAATATATCTCCTGGATATATTCTGCCCAGTGCCTCTTTGTTTTACAATCAACAATCCGAATCAATAACACTGACATTGGATCATCGGCGTTCAAATAAATATGCGTCGATGCAAACCAATGT
Organism: Notolepis coatsorum; assembly: GCF_963971535.1. NCBI lineage: Eukaryota > Metazoa > Chordata > Actinopteri > Aulopiformes > Paralepididae > Notolepis > Notolepis coatsorum. Next base: position 33,955,363 of record NC_140174.1, on the reverse strand, counting down.
ATTGCCATACCCTTGTCAGTACTGCGTGCGCTGCGAGTACATTAGTACGGCTGCTGTCAAGCCGCTCTGGGACCTGCTAGAACATATAAGAGCCTAACCCGCACCAGTGCGCGGTGAATATGGGGACATGGAAAGGAAGTCAGTACGTAAAGGAAGGAAGAAGCAAGCGCTTATGCATAGGTTTGATGAAGCACACACCAATGTTTGGAGTTGCAGCTGCGATGCATTGATTTGAATCTACCGACATGCACTGTGGAATCGAGCTACAGATGGACCCCCCCCCCCCCCCCCCCCCCCCCCGCACACACACACACACACACACACACAGACGCACATCCCTTCACTTTCCAGCAGTGAAAGCTGGAAACCTGCTGCGATTGCATGCACAAGGGTTACTCCAGGTGAAGACAAGACAGGCCCCAGATATATGCTCCTCTCATTTTCCTCCACAGCACTTGGGACACACACACACACACACACTCACTCTGCTGCTGTTATCACACAATACTGGGAGGCTTATTAGCATGATACTATCGCTGTTCAGTAGCTGCTGTTCACATAGCCCTTGGTTGAAGCTGCACAGGTGGCTTTACTGTGCAGTTGAAAAACACTATTTGTTTAATACTTTGGGAATAGGCAGAATATTCCTACTCGATAAGTCACTGCTGCCTGGAGTCCGTGCCGGGGGGGGGGGGGGACGCTGCTCGCTCAGTCAACCCCACACAAAAAGAGAAGTACAGTTAGTGGATCATCCTAACAATGCAGTGAACAATTCTACTGTTATTGCAGCAGAAAGCCACTATAGGCCTGGAACCGGACCAACAATCGGCCCGTCGAAACAGCAAATTTAGTATCTGTGTGGCTGAAAACGCAGGCCCCATTTGCATGACAAACGTTCCCATTCGTGCAGGAGGGGCTCTAAGGGCCGGCTGAGGCTGCAATAGTGGCGAGCTGCAGGGAGGGGACGTGAGCCGGGAGGGCCACACTGTCACACAGCCATCGCCGGCACGCTACGGCACGCAGCACAGTGTACAAGGCGCGCCTGTCTGGGGCACACTGGGAGTCCTTCAGGAGCAGACATTATACATAGGATGGCTCCGTGCCAAATGTGACAAGGGACAATAAATACATAGTAGGGGAGCAGGAATAGGAACAAGCATACTACTAAGTGAGCTAAGAACCCAACTACTCTAGCAATGCATGGTGATAAAATAAAATAAAAAGCACGGAGAGATGCCAGTGTTTTTTCCAGTTGGTAAGAGTAAGACAATCTGTGCTAGTAGGCATGCCTTTCTTTTCCTCGTATAACGCGTTTGACTGATGGGAAACCGACTTGTGGTCTCTCTGGGAAGCCCCAAGACTAGTCATTCGTCAGAAATGTGAGTGCATTATTCAGAACGAGATGAACTAGCAAGCAGCCGCATGGCTCCCTCTGCGTAGGCCTAAAGGTAGACTCTGCTGCCAGAGAAAGGAGTGCAGGTAAAGGTAAACATTGCCGCGGCCACCGAGGGCAAGCGACTCATTACTACCTGGTCATGTCCTCTCTGTGTGTACGTGTGCGTGTGTGTGTGCGCGTGTGTGCGTGCTTGCGTGTGTGTTGCCAGTTATGCAATGGAATAGAGTATCTGAGTAGACTGTATTTAGACTTCATAGAAAAACAACTCAAATCGAAGCGAAGGTTAACCTCAACTTCAATTATATGATTTTAGGGTAAAGTGCACTTGCTGATCACATATTATGCATGTTTTGTAAGAGACAAATGTTTTTAGGCCAACAGAACAGTATAGTGCACACTGCTGCATAGTGATACAATTAGGGTCAAAGTGTGAAAACATTCGTGCACGTAGCAAGTTTCACGAATATGCAGGCAGGTTGTAAAGGGAAAAAAAGAAATCACCACATGAACAGAAAAGCAGCCAATGGTTTCCCTGTCCAGTTGCTTTGACAGAAGCAGCAGCAGAGCTGACAGGCTACTTACTCCGCCTGGGACTTTGTGTTTGGAGACTCTTATTGTAATAGCCTAATGCCCAGTTCCTTGAACTGTTAGCACCATAGCACCACCTAAAAGCTCGCAGCAAAGTCTATATTTAGCTTTTTATTTTTTTTATTTTATTTTTGAATGTCTGTCTTTCTTAGCTATGTTTTAGCGTAAAGGAACAAACAGCCTAAGTGGAGCAGGCGTTCCAATAATTGCCATTAACCAAGTACAGGCTCTGCACGCAGAACACAAATCTGCACCTAATAAAATCGTCAGAAGCTGGCCCTTGACAGCTGCGTGTTGTCACGCCGTGTACTGTACCATGCACAATCATAACTAACATTACGCACATTATTTGCAACTGCAGCGAATACGTGCAGCAGCGTGCATTTTATTCTCCACCTTGCACTGGCTGCTGCATGAAATCTGCATTAACTCGTGCATACTTTATTTAAAGGAGTTGCAATGTCTTCGGATATCTCGTGACCGTGAGGGGGAAACTAGCTTCAACGTCCCCGGTTGTTGTAAGACTGCAAATAACATCAATATGAGTGAGTAACGTTACACACTGAGCATCGTCTTACCAGGAACTCTGCAAAGGGGAAGATCTTAAACAGGAAATGCAACTGGCCCTTTTAAACCATCTAACTTTAAAATGCATTGGTCGCATTCAACCTGCAGTCATGCACTTTGCAAAGCGTGCATCGGTGATTGCACATCAGTAGTTTTGCACAGTTCGCTTTCATATCCTTACCTCCCTTTGACTGAGACATTTCCCCTTTGCTTTGATGGGGGGGAGGGGAAGCACAAAAGACTTTGCCTTCTTTCTCACTCCCTCCCTCCATCGCCCTCTCGCACTGGAGCTTCGGTGGCTTGCTTTGCAACAAAGATGCAAAATACAAGCCTCGATCTTCATGCACTTGGAGCCTTTTCGCGTCCGAATCGTGTGTATCCGTGCAATGAGCAATATTTCAATTGCACAACCTGCAAAACTGTCGGGAAAGAGGTAATTTTGCAATTGCACTGCAAAGAATTCTCCGCAGCACTTACATGATGGGCCAAGGCTGGCAGCTGAAAGCTCCTAACTTGGATCAGCGTGAGCCCCTGCGAGAGAACGTTCTTCCTGCTTGGAGCGCAGGGAGTGATGGGAATTGTAGTCCCGGGAGCACACCCTTGGTTGACAGCAAACTGATTTTCATCTCGGAAATGGGTGTTTCAGAGTGTTTGTATGATTGATTGATTGATTGATTGAACACTTTATTAACAGATTGCAGAATGGGTACAATACAGTACAGCTCAATACACACAATTGTTAAGGGGATGCAGACCAGAGAAAGACTTGACTTGTTTACATCAGGGTCCCCCATTTTCAATTCATGAATGAATGAATGAATGAAAACTTTATTTAACAGATTGCAGAATGGGTACAATACAGTACGGCTCAATACAATTGTTAAGGGGATGCAGACCTGAGAAAGCGTTTGTCTTGTTTCCATCAGGGTCCCCCATTTTCAATTCATATAGACATTTATGACATACACAACATACATGACATTTATGGCATAGGGACATATAGGTATTTAGTACTGATACATTTGTGACATAGGCGGTATTCAAATATACAGTACTGTTACCCCTAGATCCTGACAGAGTATATACATATGATGGGGAGGGGACTGTACATTAGGAGGGGGTGGGTGGGTGGGAGAGAAATATACATATGGCGGGGAGGGAATATATACATGCGGTGGGGAGGAGACTGTCTATTAGGAGGTGGTGGGGGTTTTGGGCATTTACGGTGGCCAGTTTCGAATTGCAGCCTCCCGTAGGTGCTCTTTAAGAGCGGTTTTGAATGTGGGCAGGGATTCACATTCCTTTACAGCTTTGGGTAGGGCGTTCCACATTGTTGTGGCATAATTGCGAAACGTGTTTAGTCCCTTGTTTGAGCCGAATCTGGTCATCATAACATGACATACACAACAATACAGTCAGATAGACAGTACTGCTACATCTATACATTTATGACATACCAGATTTACAAATACAAATTTGTGGTAGAAAAAGAGTCTAAAAAAGAGAGTATACATTTGATGTAGAAACTGTACATTGGAGGAGGTTGGGTAGGTGGGGTGGGGAGGGGGACTGTACATTGGAGGTGGTTGGGGGGGGGGGGTAGACAGGGTGGGGGAAACTACAACTGTACAAGCAAAACTGTACATTGGAATATCGACAAAACCTTACTTGGTCCCAAGAAGATCAGGGTCTCGTGTATTATTTGGTTAGGACATTTACTGTACATTTACAGGGACCAGTTTCGAATTGCAGTCTTCCGTAGGTGCTTTTTGAGAGTGGTTTTGAAAGTGGTCTAGTCTAGTTTGTAGTCCCATTTCCGAGATGAAAATCAGTTTGCTGTCAACCGAGGGTGTGCTCCCGGGACTACAATGACACAAATTGTTAATAAAAAAAAAAAAAAAAAAAAATATATATATATATATATATATATATATATATATATATATATATATATATATATGAAAATAATAATTATATATAGAGTGATTTATTCAATGACGAATTGTATCATCATAATATCAATAGTAGAATCAGTCTGAAATAATACAAAAAAGTAAGTAATTAGTAGTAATTAGTACCACAACTCAAAATATATAATGGAGGTTATCAATGAGGACAATTTTCACTTCATATTTAACCCTTTGGTAAAAATATTTATTATCAGATAAGAATGATAAATGCAACAACAATGAATCTACCCAATGTGTTTAATAATCACAATTAACTAACAATAGGGCACTCGGGACAGCTACTCTGATTAAAAATATTACAAAAGATAACAGTGAGTATACACTTGAATTAAATTACTAAACACTATGTTCATACACCTGTAAACTAAGGTGCACTTGCTAATTTGCACATAATCTCACGAACATCACTCTAAACAGTTTTGCACACGTTCAGTTTGACAATTATTCAGAGTAAGTTTGAATATGGCCACCAGTGATGTCATCTGGGACACTGAATCCTTGTGTTGTGTTAATTAAAGCTCCCTGAAATTATGTAGATGTGAAAAAAAAATAGCAATACATTGTCTTATAGGGACTGCTACTGTACCTTATTATTTACACAACACAACGATTCAATGTCCCTGATGACATCACTGGTGGCCATATTCAAACTAATTTACTCTCAAAAACTGTCAAACTAAATTCATGTGTACAAAACTGTTTTTGGATATGTGTGAGATTACATTATGTGCAAAATAAATCAGCATTGTTTTTTGTATGAAGTGCCCCTTTAAGGCTAACCATATGTGGTGATGAATGACAAGTGTGACCCCTTCACTGTAAAATGTCTCATGGTATAATAGCACCATTATACAATTAAACGCATAGAGAATCATTTTTAGCACCAAGACTTCACACTGCATTGATCTTGATCAATCTATCAGAATATGCAACAAAATGCCAGCACTCAGCTACCTCATCTCTCATCATGACCATCAAAATGCCATCTAATGATAACTGAAACAAGAGAGGGGTGGTCTGAACATTAAGCTACATTACACAGTAACACTTTACTTAAGGGGGGCGGGCACAGTAGTAATGATTAAGTACCAAGGAACTATAGAGGGTTTTATAGAAGTTGAAACCATCTATATTTAACAAATTATTGATTAACCATCAGCTATAATAGTTCTTATATTATTATTATTAGTATACTTTGTTTCCTCAATAGCTCCTAGTAGGTACTTAATTATTAAGCAAACATTACCACCAGGGTAGGAAACTATTATTTTCAACAGGGGCTGAACTCCTTTGGGGGAAATTTGTCAGCATTTATAATATTTATTTAATTTAATCAAAACTGTACTTTAAACAGAGACAAACTCTCACTTTGAGAATCACAACTTCATTCCTACCTTAGGTCAGTGGAGAACAACTGCCTCAGGTTTAGGATTAAAAACTGTGTCCCCGTAATGCAATATGATGCAGCAAGAGGGCAGTGTGTGTGTGTGTGTCAGTGTTGTAGTCAAATGGAGTTTATTTACTTTGTGACACAATAGCCAAACAAATGCACTAGCCATCAATATCTTATGCCAAATGATTAGGGCCTATTACAAAAGAATATATAAAAAAATAACTATTTATCAATTAACAAGTCCTCGTCTGCACCTTCCGAGTCCGAATGCAGTCAAGTCCAAGTCCGAGTCATTAGTGCTCAAGTCCAAGTTGAGTCACAAGTCCTGAAAATCAATCCAGGACGCATGAACATTTTCCCTGACAGGGTTGCACTTCCGCGTTCGGTTTGCGCGATCTGATTGGCCACTGACGTTTCTGGTCATGTGACATGTGTGCCAATCGCGTGACGCCTGTTTCTGTGCCTATTTCCGCCTCGAACAGCCTGCAAACTACCTAACGCCTAGTTTATCACTGGTTAAGCTTAGGCGACTCTTTCGAAGTTGGTTAAGGTTAGAGTTTGGAATCAGGGCTGGTGTTCTATCGCCCTGCTCTAAGACAAACTCTAACCTTAACCAACTTCGAAAGAGTGCCTAAGCTTAACCGGTGATAGAAACAGGCGTCACACGTCACACAAGCGTTAGTGGCCAATCAGTTCGCGCAAACCGAACGCGGAAGTGCAACCCCGTTAGGGAAAATATTCGTGTGTGTGTGTGTGTGTGTGTGTGTGTGTGTGTGTGTGTGTGTGTGTGTGTGTGTGTGTGTGTGTGTGTGTGTGTGTGTGTGTGTGTGTGTGTGTGTGTGTGTGTGTGTGTGTGTGTGTGTGTGTGTGTGTGTGTGTGTGTGTGTGTGTGTGTGTGTGTGTGTGTGTGTGTGTGTGTGTGTGTGTGTGTGTGTGTGTGTGTGTGTGTGTGTGTGTGTGTGTGTGTGTGTGTGTGTGTGTGTGTGTGTGTGTGTGTGTGTGTGTGTGTGTGTGTGTGTGTGTGTGTGTGTGTGTGTGTGTGTGTGTGTGTGTGTGTGTGTGTGTGTGTGTGTGTGTGTGTGTGTGTGTGTGTGTGTGTGTGTGTGTGTGTGTGTGTGTGTGTGTGTGTGTGTGTGTGTGTGTGTGTGTGTGTGTGTGTGTGTGTGTGTGTGTGTGTGTGTGTGTGTGTGTGTGTGTGTGTGTGTGTGTGTGTGTGTGTGTGTGTGTGTGTGTGTGTGTGTGTGTGTGTGTGTGTGTGTGTGTGTGTGTGTGTGTGTGTGTGTGTGTGTGTGTGTGTGTGTGTGTGTGTGTGTGTGTGTGTGTGTGTGTGTGTGTGTGTGTGTGTGTGTGTGTGTGTGTGTGTGTGTGTGTGTGTGTGTGTGTGTGTGTGTGTGTGTGTGTGTGTGTGTGTGTGTGTGTGTGTGTGTGTGTGTGTGTGTGTGTGTGTGTGTGTGTGTGTGTGTGTGTGTGTGTGTGTGTGTGTGTGTGTGTGTGTGTGTGTGTGTGTGTGTGTGTGTGTGTGTGTGTGTGTGTGTGTGTGTGTGTGTGTGTGTGTGTGTGTGTGTGTGTGTGTGTGTGTGTGTGTGTGTGTGTGTGTGTGTGTGTGTGTGTGTGTGTGTGTGTGTGTGTGTGTGTGTGTGTGTGTGTGTGTGTGTGTGTGTGTGTGTGTGTGTGTGTGTGTGTGTGTGTGTGTGTGTGTGTGTGTGTGTGTGTGTGTGTGTGTGTGTGTGTGTGTGTGTGTGTGTGTGTGTCACTGTGGGGACAGAGGTGATAGAACTGGCTCAGTTCTTGGTGGCGATGAGGGTTTGGTACAGCGGCTTGACCACAACGTGAAGGTAGAGGGAGCCGTCGACAAGATCCTCGGACGTCCGGCGGAACAGGTCGGCGTCCGTCAGGAAATCCCTGTTCTCCTCCGTGCTCCGGTGGAAGTTGTAGATCTGTTTCACAACCACCCTCCCCTGCTGCCGGGCCATCACGATCACCGTCTTCTGGAAGCTCACACCGGCGAAGTCGGCGCTGGAGGTGGCGGGGGTGATGATGATACGAGGCCGTCCTCCCTCTATCCGCGAGGGCTGTGTGGTGTCCCTAGTTTCCGCGTACGCGGGCCTCGTGCCGAGTGGCAGCCAGCGCGGGGAGAACAGGGCGTTCCACGTCACCCGCTTGCTGGAGTCGTGCCCGCTGGGTCCCAGCTGGGTCTGGAAGCTGATGCTGCGGTCGTCCCGGGCGGGGCTGTTGATGACCCACGGGGACCCCCAGGACGAGGCCAGGTAGTTCCTAGGCATGAAGAGGCTGCAGTTCATGTCAAAGTACGTGGCCATGTGCAACGGCGAGGCGGAGTGGAACTGGTACGACATGTAGAGCAGGTCACGCACCGACTCCTGGTATCGGGCCAGGACGGGGGACTGGGTCTGCAGGCGGAAGAGATCCCGCGGCTGCATCATGGCGTAGCGCACGGCCCTCAGGGCGTTCTCGGCTGTCAGACCGTCGGGGTCGTTCCGGGCGATCCAGGCCTCTAGAGCGGCGAACAGCTCCATCTCGCTCTGCAGGATGAGGTCAGAGCGCTGGAGCAGGGACATGAGCAGCCCGCTGCTGATGCTCACCCACTCTCCACTCTGGAGCACGGAGGACAGGTTCCAGGACAGATACTGAAGACAGCTGTCCCGCAGGGTGGTGTCTCCAACCCGCAGGGCGTACTCATACCAGCCCACCACGTGGCCCGATGGGGAGTCCCGGGCCAGGTTATTGGTCATGTACTGAGTGATGCCATCCTGCAGGCCCAGCACGCGGTACTTAGTCGCCAGCTTGTGTAGAGCAGTTGCCTGTTCCAGGCGCAAGAAGATCTCACCGCAGTAAAGATACCTACACAGAGAAGACGGGACGGGATGGGGGGTGAGGGACATTGATAGCAGACGAGTTAGGCACAACCATTTCAGCTTTCATTTAGCTGAAGAGTCCGCTGGTTGCCATGACTGGCCTATGGAATGTATAGCTACCGTATATCGGCGTGAGCCCTTACAGCATTCCTTCCTTCTGCAAAATGTCGACAGATGTACAGAGTTTGATCATTCATCATGCATGTCAAGTCGCTCTGCCTGAAGCCAAAGATGTTGTTTTTATGTAATTGTCCCAGATTATGCCTGACCTACAGCAAGAAGAACCACTGTTTTCATTTTACAATGTTGATTTTATCTTGGGGGCAAAATGCTGGCATTATCTTGAGCATCTCCAAACGGAAACTGAACTCCTAACAAAAAGTCCAGCAGGGCAAAGCTATTTATGGTTGGCATCCTATAGAAATGCCTCGTGTAGTCTGTGTACTGCTGCGTAGTCAAGAGCCTTTTCTCTACCTCCCACGCTGCCACGGCTAGTGCAGCAGATTTTCATCACTATGCTCCCTATTTCATTAGCATATGAGATTAATTCATTCATTCAATCAACCCTTATTTAGTCTAAAAAAAATCATTGAGAGGTCAACATTTCAGGTGATGTCGGGAAATACAGTACACACAATAAATACACAGAAAGTCAATCAATAAAACAATTACAAACAACTGCAGACTGGGGTGAAATGGGTGCTTTTACAGTCCAAATGTTTCATGTATATATTGCAAGTTGTGTTCCACATGTCAGGGACACAGAGAAGCTAAACGCAGACTTCCCCAAGTTCAGTGCAAACCCTGGGGGTTTGAAGTGCAAGTCAATCATTGGAGCGAGTATGATGAGGTCCAGAGTACCAGTCCAATAATGAAGTGATATAAAGGGGGAAGATCTCCAACAATGGCTTCATATAGAAATAAATGCCAGTGCTAATCACGTGTTTCTGCCAGAGATAATACAAAAACTAAAAGTATCTATTATTGATTTGCTTTGCATGCCAGGCACATAGACGTAGCCAGAAAACAACCCAACAATTTATTGATATGCTCATTCGTTTTGTAGTCATGTGCCATACACATAATTGATTATAGGCTCTCCAGATGTAGGGCTGCAGTTGCACTTTCCATCCCACTAGAGGTCATGCTAACTTAGTAGAAATCTGCAATGAGAGAGAGAGTTAAAGTGAATCCCCTGGACATTACAACAACACATTTCCTCTTCTCCATTCATACCGACAGGTGATTCCTGATTCTTCTTCATCATAATCGCCTTCCCCTCTCACCTAATGAATCTGTCAAAGACAGCAGCGCACTCTGGGCTCTCCGTGAGGACCAGGGTGCTGCTGCCGTTGCGTGTGAGCAGCAGCTCCTCGAAGGTGGGACTCTGCAGGGAGAGCACCAGGGAGTGGGCCTGGATCACCTTCACCTCGTCCGCGGTGGCCGTCTCGATCCTCAGGGTCACGTCGCTGCCGCTCCCCAGAGCCAGCAGGCCTTCCAGACGCCGCACCAGGGCCAGGGAATGGCTGATGGTGTCTCCTCCTCCTCCTCCTCCTCCACCACCACCTGATGACGAGGTGATGGTTGAATATGGTTCAGTGTGTGTATGTGTGGGGGGGGGGGGGGGATGACAGGTGATAATGAGGCGGTGGAAGTGATGGAAAAAGAGGGAGATGGGGGGGTGAACAAGGAGGAGGAAGAGGGGGGGGGGGGGGCGGTTGTCTGGTCAGGATCATCCCTATGTTCCCCGGGTCCTATGTTCCCCGGGTTCTATGTTCCCTGCTTTGATTGATTAATAGATTGACATTTTTATAAATTTTTATTATTTTATTAATTATTAATGTCCGCCTTGTTTCGAACGGTTAAGCTTAGGCCCTCTTTCGAACTGGTTAAGGTTAGAGTTTGGAATCAGGGCTGGTGGTCAAACATTTTCAATCAATCAATCAATCAAAGCGGGGAACATAGAACCCGGGGAACATAGGACCCGGGGAACATAGACATGCTCCCGTCTGGTCACGGTGATACAGTCAGTGAACCAGCAGTGTTTCAAATCCATGGCATCGATCAGCACAGTTGCACCGGGTGTCTGTCTGGCAGATGAGGAATTGTGGGTCAGATTTAATTAAAGCTTTTGTCTCATCTGCTGCTCAACTATACGCTGAGCCCCCTTCCTCCCACAGAGAGAGACTGCATTGTCACTGTCAGGATCCAAGCTTTGATTCGCGTTACACTACGGTTCCTCTTTCTAACACTCATCATGTATCTGTCCGTTAGTGACACTTCCTTTCCCCTCAGAGAGAAAAAAGGAACAGGATGAGGTCGGACAGGAGGACTAGGTTGTGTAAAGTTACAATTGGGCCGTGATGTTTCCCCGAAATGATCAAAATCAGACGGAAGCCACAACTTGCTGGTGTTTTTTTTTTTTTTTTTTACAGGTGATACTGGTAGAGGCACTGGAGACGTGATGGAAAAGGTTCTAAAGAGATGTATTTTCTTGTGCATTAAGAGAGAGCTGTTAACGCTTTGACAGGATTCTGAAGGCTTAATGAATAATGATACACACACATAAGATCTGTCCTTGCTTTCCACTGAAGATGCCGACGGTATAACACTGATGACTCAACACGCAAAAAGGGAAACTAATGACATCTGCTAACATTTAGTTTGTCATCAATTGTGACAAATGGGGTGCAATTATCCGTATTTCGTTTTGAGAGCGATCAGCGAGCGATCCCTATTTGTAACAGAACATGCTCTGTCACGGTCTTCAAAGTGCATGATAATCAAACAGAAGAAAAGCTGGAGGTGTAGTGGTTACGTCATTGCTGTTTCCGGCCGGTCCACCTCGCAAAATTGCAACGTATTTCCCCATTGCCCATTTCTAAATCGTCTCGTTTAAAACAAATAAAGCATGAACATTTGCATGGTGTACCTTTCTGTGCGTATTCATCCACAATCTATAGCTCAACATGAAAATATTCCCAATTAATCGTAAATTAATTACGGCACATTTTATTTCAACTAAAAATGCTTAAACAATATTGTTAGTGATAGAAGGGAACTAATTTTGTGCAAAAATGGAAAGCTTTCCAATGTTCATTAGGCAGAATAGTTACAATAGCCGATAATCCATTTGCCTAATGATAAATCCCTATACGGGTGCACCTCGCGGGCGGTCCAAATTGACGTCAGACTACACCTCCACAGTATTCCTGCCGGGCATCAGCATCAAGAGTGATCAAACAAATACAAACCAGCCTTGTGTGTTTCTGTGCCTCGATGTGTACAGTATCCCATGATGGGGTGAAAGTATATTTAAAGGAAAGCGCCAACATTATGGGAAATGCGCCTATACGCACAAGCTAGCATAGCTTAGCACAAATTAATGGAAATGAATCAGTAAGCCTAGCTGTTGGCCAAAAACACCGCTCCCCAAGTTTTTAGCTAGGCTAGCTGATCCGTATCCACTTCCATTAATTTTTTGCCAAGCTAGGCTAGCTTGCAGCCGGAGAGCTTTCTACTGAATACACAGAGACGACTTGTCATACTTGTCTGACTCTGGAGAAGACCGTAAGTGCATTTCCCATAATGTTGGCGTGTTCCTTTACTTTGACCCTAATTATACCCCACACACTAGATTGTCTCAAGAATCAAGATGTGACGAAATTAGACAACAAATAAAAAAAATATATATTATATATATCTTCATAAAACCATTTTACCCGTCAAGGTGAGTTAGCAGCTAAAGTGGCTTTTGGCATATGGCCTAGTCTTACCTGCAGTGACTGAGCCAGCATGAAGACAGAGGGCCAACAACAGTCCTATATGGGTCTGATGGCCAAGGAGCCCTCCTCGGTGGACCATCTTTGATCTCCCTCGACTTACTTCACTCAGAGAATATGAAACTCTACCTGTCTCTCCCTCCCAAGTCTCCTCTCTCTTGCTGCTCCCCTCTGGTCCTGTCCCGTCCCTATAAAAGCAGCGTGTCTGTCTCTCTATGACGTTGGGTCTGTATCTGAATGTGGGACATGGGTTCATCTCCAGGCATAACATCCGGACTGCCGCACGCAGAACCGGCCCCATCGATCGGTGGGTGGAATATCTGGCCTGGGCGGTTGCCGTGACAACCGCCTTGATTCCCGGGTTTCCTATCCTTGGGTAGCACGGTTCATTGGATGGCATTGATCTGGGGAGTATAGGCACACAAAGGACCTCATCAGCACAGCTGTAATTTGGATGAGTGAGTGGGGAATGAGGAATCGTGATGGGCTGTGTGTCAGTATGTTGGGGATCCTTGGTAGAGGATCGACTGCTAACGATTTGCTATTAGGGTGAATCAGAAAATTCAGAAATCAGATTTTTCCAGTTAGCCAAGGGATGTCTGTCAAAACAGAGCCTTTGTGAAGTATAGTATAGCTAATCAACACATATCACTGTTTGATCTGATGCTAACACTGTTAACTGTTTGTACTGGACCCAAAGTGGCATTTTAATCAAATGCAGAATAAAACATTTTGGTTGTGTTGTTTGTTGGTCTGTACTTTGGGTTTTATGCTATTTCATGCGTCGGTCTGTACAACTAATCTAGTCCATATGCGTGACACTAACCCAGGCCTCAGGCCACAGCATGCTTCATTAGGAGGAAATAGAGGATCAATGCAGTCGTTCTCTTCATTAAAATCAGTGTTACCTTCAGTAACCGTGCATTATAAAAAGTCTAAATCAGGGCACAAACATTACATGGATATTTACATGAGTTTCATGAAACACGTGAAAAATGTGTGAATAACAATTTGTATAAATTCTTATTCATTGATAATGCAAGGATCTTCAACAAAAGGATCAACAAGCACCCATTGATATTTACCTGGAATTCCAAGTCAGCAGTAATACTCTTTCAAGACATGTCAGAACCTACTCCGTTTTCTGTGTAGCCAAAGACAACTAGAGACTCCCAGAAACAGTCAAAAGAAGATCGGTGATGCAGCCTTTGTCAACTACGCCCCAAAAATGATGGAACAAACTGCCAAAAAACATCAGGAAAGCCAATTAGCTAAATATCATCAAAAGACAGCCAAGCCCAGAGCCCTATTTTCTAAAATACATACCTAAGTAAATGTAATATTGCTCCACTTCTACAAGGTCCATTTGCATCTTCTTGGTATCTAGGGAGATCTATGGACCTCAGTGAATGTATTCCCAGTGTCAGAAATATTGTGTCTATTACTAGGCTTGCTTAAATTGTGATGAAACAAAGGAGAATATGAATTATGATTTTTCTTTGCATCTTTGACAGTGAATAACACCATGCTAAAAGACATAAGAAACTGCCACTGAGCCTGTTCAGTACCTTCTTGAGATCACGTGTAAAAAGAAATCTAATTAAGGGAAGATGATTAAACAGAAGGTTTTGTAGATACAGTACTGAATTCGGCCATCCAGACCCATGCAATTTGAAATATTATTATAGAATATAGAATATGAGGCCTATAAATTACCTTATTATAGCCAACTTGCATACTATGGATCGGGCCAAATCTACTCTTTCCAATGGCAGAGTTCAATTTGGATTTAGTATCACCAGGCGTGCATGAAGAACAGAGAATGAAATCTACTGTATGTACAGTATTTTTTTTATTCTTGCAATCAGCAAAACTGATTTCAAATTGGATGGTTGCTAAATGCTCACAATAGGGGAGACAAACTAAATGCGCTCCAATATAGGCCAATAACGTTCAGTTTTGTGGTATATAATCCAGAGTAATAAGAGAATAAAAATAAATGTATAAGCAAATCATTTGCTTGAAGGGAGCTAGAAGCCTTTGGGAAGTGTAGTTTAAAAAAATTCCAACACTCATTGAAAGCTCTGGATGTCCTCTTCTCAAAATAATCTCCGCGATCACAACAACCCATTTCAAAAACTAAAATGTCACTAATAACACTTTAACCTATTGGTAAACAAACGTATTGCTGAAAAATACACTATATGACTGCTGTTGTGACATGGTTATGATGTTTATTCTTGAATATGTTTGGAGAAAAAAATATATAATTATGTCAGACAGTGTAGAGAGCTTGATTTATGACGTGATGTCATTTTGGGACCGGTACCGGTCCCGTCGGGTGGAAGAGGTTAAAACAGTTTTTCTTTAAAAAAAATTCTTTGCTCAGGCATTTAAATGAAACATCAGGGATCTTAACACAAATGATATATTCTTATTCTGCCTACTTTTATGTATTTCATGTAATTTAGAACTGAACACAATTTAACTATTTTATTGCACTTTTTTACTAAAACTGAATCAAACCGTAAACATAAACCTATTGGGATGTTAGATCCTAATGTGAAAAACTGTGATTTGCCTTACCTTGCTGCTATCTTTTTTATCAGGCATGTTGACAGAGTCACCTATGGAGCGACAATAATTTGGCATGACGACAAGGTTTCTCTCTTTAGCCTTTGGCGTGGTTTATTATCACATTGCACACATCAGTACACGAGACCTTCTCCTTGTGAGAGGCGACGGAGGAAGAGACAGAGGGGGAGGTAACATCTCCTTTTATACCTCTCACCTGGCGTCAGCTTCAATAGCTACGCCTATAGCGCCCTCTTGTGGAAACAGTTAAGCAGTTACATGCAATCATACATAACACATAACTTCAACAAGGCATTTAAATGATCATTGTATTGTACTGATTCAACTTTTTTACTATTCTATTCTATTTTATAATTTTATTACTGCCTATTTTAAAAGTAAATCAAACTGTAAAACAGAAAGACCTATTGGGATGTTAGATCCTAATGTGAAAAACGTAAGGTTATCCTATAACCCTAGTTATATGAGTATAGCGAGCGCTCTGCTCTTTATGGAACTATCCCTTTATCCACTCTAATAATGAATAATTTTCTCCACATGCACACACCTATCCGCCTGGCCACACCCACATCCGCTCCTCTATATAAGCGGGGTCGTGGCCACACCATCAGCTCCTTCCCAAGTCTTTCACCACCGAAGGCGAAGACCACGGGGTCCTCAGTGAGTCAGAGAAGAGCGCTCGTTATACTCATATAACTAGGGTTATAGGATAACCTTATGTTATAGATCGTATAGCTTTACGCTCTGCTCTTTATGGAACACAGGAGCTGAGCAGAGCGAAAAGCTCGACAGATGTACCCGCTGAGGCCCCCCACAACCATCAGAACCGGGGAGGACCCGAGCCCCCTGGACCCCCCTAGTGGAGGACGGGAGGGAATCGGATCCGACTGTGCGAAGAGGGTTTAGCACCTCAAACGCACAGGGTGAGCAGACCGTGGGACTTACCTTCATTCAGAAGGACCCACAACCACTCAGGCGCGCATCCCACATGCCACCAGGGAACGGACGGGAAGCAAAACACCTCTGTCACAGCCCCCAACATCACGGGGTCGAAGGTCAAGAACCCAACCCTGTGGCAAGGCCGTAGCAGCGGAGCGCGGAGGAGGTCCCAGCCCTAGGACAACCTGAGGGCCAGGACCCACCGAAAAGAGGGGGCCTGGTGAGGCCAATGAGGCCGTAGCATCGGGACCCCACCAGAAGGTCACTGGTGACACCACCCCCCACATCGCCAGCGTATCGGACATGGCCCAAATCAAGATCAGGCCCTTCCCGCCTCGGCACGCCGCTCTGAAGCACTCTACAAGAAGCTACTCCCCCACAACACTGCAGGGCCAGTCGGCGTGCCGGGGAGACAACCCCCAAGGAGGTTGATCCCTCAATCCAGGCAACAGGCCCCAAGAGCATAACTCGACCTGTGCCTGGAGCACTGCAGACTAGACAGGCGCCTAAAGGGCCTACTGTGAGAACAGTATCCCGGCGGAAGGGGCGTTCGGTATGCTGTGCACCATGTCGTAACCTCCACAAACCTGACCCCTCCAGCGGGGTCGAGGTTCAAAGAGGGGGGTAGGTACGCGTGTCGATCCAAAACATCACAGAGGGCGCCACCAAGATGGTCAGCACGCGAATGCACTGCTCCTGGTGGCCCACCTCACGGGCGTGAGACCCCTCCGCCAATGTATTGATCTACTCCGTCATCTCCCCCCGGAGATGTACGTGAGCTGTCGAGTCTAACCTACACTACACTGGCGCTCGGTAGAGATAAAAAATCTTCTTCCCAGCCGCCCGCATAAAAAACGCTGTTTCTATGAATTGGGCAACCAAGGCGCGCCAGCCCATAACATGGTTTCACATTGAAAGCACCCAGGGCCAGCGCTATGTACACGTCGAGACCCAAAAAACACATCAATGGTGAAGTCTAATAAGAAAACCAGACAACGTTCCCTCCATGCTGTCTGGGACAAGCAGCAGGAAGCCGGTCAATAAGACACAGATATGGGTCTCATACGACGCGTCTGAGGGTAAACCCTGTCAATTCTGCTCTTTACACAAGAGGGGAAGACAGCAGCGGCGGCGGTGATGGTGGCAACGGCCGCAGGCCTCTGTCGACGTTGCCTCCTCCTTACATCACCGGTGGCATCGGGTTGGGAAAAATGGGGCTGGAGCACGGAGTGCTCCTCCTCCATCTCCCTGCAGGCTGCCGTCATCTGCTGCATGGCCGACCCGAAAAGTCCAGCATTGGAGAGGGGGGCCGTGAGCAGTGGAATCCTCCTCTGGTCCGGCACCCACGCCTGCTCCAGCCAAAGGTGGCGCTGGATGAGAGTGGCCAGGGCGCGCTCCTTCCCGGCGGCTATCGCCTGCAGCTGGGTTAGATGCAGGATGGCTCCAGCCGCCTGGGCGTGAAGGTACCGTTGATGGTCATCTAGTACCATCCCGCCCGCCATCAGCCCCGCCATGTAGCGTGCCAGCTGCGCGATGTTGGAGGTCGCAGCCAGGCTCTGTGTCGAGGCGATGTACACCTGGTGACTCCACGACGCCAACTGCCTAGCCGATTTCCCCTGGGGAACTGGCTTTCTTAACGGCTCCCACACCATCTCGGGGCAAAGTATGGCTGCCATCGGGCTATCAAGCCGAGGCACCCCGTCCTTTAGCCCCTGGACCAAACCCACCACCCGCGTGACTGGCACGTAGGCGGGGGTAAGGCCAACGATGCAGGATATTACCTGTCCCTGCGCCACGTAAGCCTCCAATGCTGGGAAGAATGGGCAGACAACGCCCGTCTCTCTCACAGGACGACGTTGCCAGAGATGACCTATCATGTCATCAAGAACAGGTGCCGGCAGTGGCTGCGGCAACGCCACGCCATTAGCGGCTGCGGCGGCCGCCATGAGCTCGGGGAACAAGGCAAGCAACTCCCCTTGCATACTTTCTTCCACGTCACTTGCGTCCCTCGCGTACGGGAGGCTGCACCAGGCGCCATCGTCCGACGCGGCAGATAGCTGGGCATCTCGTCTCCGGGGTGGAGGTTTTAACCCAGTCCCAGAGTACAAGGAACCCCAGGGAGACGTAGCACTCCCTGCCACTCCACGAGGGGGAGAGTGACACGTCTCCGCCGGGCCTTCGAACAAGAGAGCCCCCGCCCCCTCCATGTAATCCTCAGTTTCCATCGGACATGGAGAAGAGGCGAGAGAACTCTCGCTCGGCTCCAGCACAACACTACAACCAGGCCGCTCACCCCCGCTGCTCGCCGGCTTACGACGAGAGCGAGCCGAGGCGAAGAGTCTGCGATGCAAATCCCCGGCCACCAGAGGAACTGTCGGCCTATCGGCCGACTGTCCCCTGGCGGGGGAACCAGGGCCGGAACTCGGCCACCTCACAGGAGATGGGAGCTCAACGGCCCCTCTGCGAAGCACACTCTCCTCCGGGCGCCGCCCAGGCGCACCTGTTTGCCACGACCGTGGAACCAGAGACGCCCCACGGCGCACGGAGGACGCTGCGATAGTGAAGCGCTGGTAATCGTTGTAATCGTCTAGACCCTCCGACGGTGAAGACATTATCTCTTTGCTTTTTCGAAAATTTGCGAGAGAGAAAAAACAAAGATACAATGTCAACATAGCTCCTCTCCAACAACTATTTTGGCACTAAACTTAAAGTGGTGTGTTACAGACACTTTTCGGTGGTGAAAATAGGGAAGGAGCTGATGGTGTGGCCACGACCCCGCTTATATAGAGGAGCGGATGTGGGTGTGGCCAGGCGGATAGGTGTGTGCATGTGGAGAAAATTATTCATTATTAGAGTGGATAAAGGGATAGTTCCATAAAGAGCAGAGCGTAAAGCTATACGATCTATAACTTGGATTTGCCTTACCTTGCTGCTATCTTTTTTTATCTTTTTTTATGCTCGTTTTATGTCTGTAACCAATGATGTTTTATGTCTGCACTATCAAATCAAATTAATTTGTAAGGCCAGACAATACACGTTAATGTCCCCATGGGCCGGACACGTCTTCTTTAAACAAGTCAAGAAGAAACATCACAATAAATCAGGAACAAAACAAAAACACCATGAAGTCCAAACATTTTTAAATAAATGAATGCAACACTCCCAGACATACCCCACGCGAAGGTAAGGAAAAACTCACTAAAACCTAGCAATAGGAAAAAATGCACCACAGGCAATGTGGAGAAGAGAAACCTTAGAAGGGACGTTCAAGGGGGGATCTCCCTTCTTAGATGTCGGTGATAATAGTGTTGCAATAAAACAGGCGAAACAGTTGGTAAGCATGCACACATATGTGTAATGAAACACAGATAACTGCATGCAATAGCAACTAGGGATGCACGATAATTATCGGGCCGATAATTATCGGGCCGATAATTATCGGGCCGATATCAGCAATTATGACGTCATCCCGATAAACCCGATAACGTTATTAATAGCTCCGATAATATAATATATTTTTTGGTAAAAAAAATGTGGTGTGGGTGAATTGGAATGAAGTGCGTTTGTTTTGACTGTAGGCTCCTCCCGTTTTGTCAGTACTGTGGTACGACTGACAGCGTGTGGTTTAGGAACAGGGCGTTTTACACAAATCCAGCGCTCCCTTTCTTGGCTGTGACGTAGCCACGGACGTTAACAACAAAGATGGCCGCGTCGGTACTCGGAATTTCAGAGGAAAAAGTTTGCTTGCTATTTGTAATAAATGCAATGCAGAAGTTCCACAAGGAGGGAAAAGGGCAACAACTTGTAATACATCCAGCCTGACGGGTCATCTGCGGCATCACCACCGCTACGATGGTGTGTTATTGTGTTAATTTAGAAGCCTACGACGACGCGAGGAGCTAAGCAAAGCTAGCCCCTTTCGTGGCTGTGATGCAACCCTTGGTTGAATACGCAGTCACTTATTGCTCGGTAGTAGCCAGGTTAATTTGCACCACCAAGGACTGCTTAAAAGCTAGCGGCTTGAGCCCTTGGGTCATTTCTGTCAAACTTCTTTAATTTAGCAAACGACTCGTCAATAGCCGTCGTCGTGGGCTTTTAACACTGTGGCGGTGGTGATGTTGCAAGTAACTTGTTGTTGTGGTGGTGATGTGAGGTGGTGATGTGTCCACTCAAAGCCTTTTTTTCAAGGCTCCGCTTTGAAAAAAGAAGAACAAAAAGCTTTGAGCGTCTTAGGTTGGATGTATTATAAGTTGTTGACGGATTGTGAATTTTCATTTGGAAAAATAAATATGGTCACTTTATCAGTCAAAACTGTTGTCTTGGCTTTTGTTTCTGTTGTCTGATTAGGTCACATTTAAGTTGGTGTTAAGTTATTGTCCTGGGAAGTCTTTTTATGTATTATTATTGTATTGTGATATGTTTTGTTTCATGTTGAAAAAAAAGAATTCTTTGATAAAAAAAAAATATATACATTAATTTTTTTTTATAATACAATAAATATCGGTTATCGGCTTGAGGAGCATAAAGTTATCGGTATCGGTGTCAAAAAAGCAATATCGTGCATCCCTAATAGCAACTGAACATTTTGAAAGATTAAAAAATAGAGCTGATAATTGGCGGATCTATTTGAGGCATGGGGTGGCGCAGAGACACACACTTTTTTACTGCTGTGAAGCACTTTGAGCTGCTATTTCTGTATGAAATGTGCTATACAAATAAAGTTATTATTATTATTTTAAGTTACTAAATTGGACTATGAGGGGGTTGACCTATTAGTGACATCACACATGTAACTCAGATTTTCAGGGAAGTACAGAGCTCTCAGACACGTTCTGCACAAATAACAATCTGTGTATAGTCAAAGTCACGCCTCCTAGAGGAGTTAACCGTTAAAGAAATGTTTTTGAGTGGAGGGGATCTTTTAGATGAAATGGATGTTGATCAGAGAAGTGGTTGTGGTGTCATGTCAGTGTTGACCCTGCTTTGTCTGCCTGCACTCAGTTGGAATATAGATCACGTGTGATTGTGTCAAAGTCGATGATGACCTCCGGTACCAGGAAGCGCGTCCTTTTATCCCAAGCTGACTCCATGATCGGAGGCCACCGTGTCTGTCTGTCAGCCAAAAGGTCAAACATGCGTACTGCTGTGTGTCTCACATTATGCATTGTCATTATGTGACAAGGACCGCTTACTTCCTCTTTTCCTTTTACCCTTGAAATCTCAGCTCAGACCGGGAACAACACCAATATGAAAAAGGGAACCATTGGTTTTGATGAATAATGAGGATCTTTGGAATGGGCAGATCAAGTGTACAGTATATAGACGCTTTCACTGGACGTTTATTTCCTGTCAACTATCGCATTAGCAAACACTGCAAGGGGAAATAAATGTGGGTCCTTTTAGAATGTTATAGACTTTGAAAGTGGCTACAGCTCACGATCACAATTACAGTTCGGATGAGATGCTACTGTAAACCGAGGTCCTGCCTGAATTTGGTCTTTAAAGAACCCAGGACACCTATAGTAAAGAGTAGTGTTAGGGCAGGAGGTGGCGGAGCCCAATAGCAGAACACAGGAGGAGAGAGAATGGAGCGTTTTAGGTTGGTTTTAATGTTCACCCCCAAGCAGACAGGTATACAGGTACAGGAATGTGCAACAGGTACAGGAATGTGCAAGTAGACACGAGCAGGTGCACTCCTCGTGCTGCGCAGGAGCGTCCAGGTGGGTGGTGTCTCGGGAGCGGTGGTCCTGGGCACAGGGAGAGCAAAGATTACGACAAGGCATGTAACAAGGACACAGTACCAAGGCTAGGGTGCGACGTCGTACCTAGGTAGTTAGGTTAACACTGTGACGAGGGTAGAGCAGGATCCGTGGGCTGAAGTAGGAGTTCGTTGATGAGGGAATCCCTCACAGCCGCGTTAATTGATGTCCCTCTGGCAGCTTGGGAATCCTGGGGTCGGATGCTGCCCATATACGGGTGTGGAAGGATGAGGGGTGAGGAAGGCTTCCGCTGTGATGGTGTGGAAGGAGGAGGGGTGAGGAAGGCTCCCGCCGTGATTATGACAAGTAGGGGGTTCCCCAATGTTCCTGGCCAAATTCCCAATCAGGTATCTGACATCAAGGCCACCTAATCATCCCTTCCCCTTAATTGGCTGTTATCAATCCCTGTTATTGAGCTGTACTGTATTGTACCCATTCTGCAATCTGTTAATAAAATGTTCAATCAATCAATCAATCAATCAATCAAGTCTCCTGAGCCATTCAGCCATTGTGTAGTGTGATGTGTGCCTGGTGCCAGTGTATGGCAGCCATTGAGCCTGCGTAGCCCAAGGTTGGGTGCTACCAGTGGTGGTGAAGGAGGCAATTTCCACCCTACATTCTGGGGAGCACTTTGAGTCTAAGAAAGGCACTACATGTAATTAATTATTGTTATTATTATTATTATTATTATTATTATTATTATTATTATTATTATTATTATTATTATTATTATTATTATTATTATTATTATTATTATTATTATGTCTCAACAGGCTTCACAGGCCCACATTACAATGGACTAATACCCCCGGACCTTAAAGGTAGAATCTACAATGCCGTCAAACCGTGACCTCAAAACAGCCCCGCTCAGTATATTACACTTTGTTTACCAGTATCATTTTGAGATCTCGCCATTGCCAGAGATTGTCCCTGTGTGGACATAGGTGTGTGAAGTGTGTGTTCTGGTCAATATCAGCCTACCTCTTCACACTGCCTTTGATGATGAAAATGGGTGGAATAATCCTTGAAAGTCACTCATCCTTACATACAAAGCACTGAATGGAACAGGACCAAGCTACATTGCCAATTCTCTTGTCAATATATGCCCCTTAGAACATTACAATCATCTACTACTGGTTTATTGATGGTTCCCAACCACAGCCAAAAGAAAATTGGGGATGCAACCATTGCTACTTATGCACCAAAGCTATGGAACACCCTACCTATGGACATTAGGGAGGCTATAGATCACAAAATATTTTCAAAAGTAAGCTGAAAACGTACCTCTTCACCATAGCCTTTGAATACACTCTGCTGCTTGGACTCATTGCATCCAGAGACTGTGATTGAAGTAGGCCTACTGCACATGAGTTATTTGCACTGCACTATTGCAATATTTTACTCTATTTATGCTAAGGTATGTAAATGAAGCTATTTTATTGCACTACTTTTATTCTGTCTACACTTTTTGCATTGCTCTTATTTTATGTTTGCACATACATTGATTTTACTGCTAATAGTCTTTTATAGATTCGAATGTCAGAAATATATTACAATCTTTTTTCAATAGATTTTAATGACAGAAATTTAAAAGAAAATTATCGGGAGGTTTTTAATGTAAATTATCTGAATTATGCTAATTTTATCTTATGTCTATTTGTATGTCTACACTCTACATCACTGCTGTCAAGCATGTTGGGCTGCAATTCGTGTATGAAATGTGCTATACAAATAAAGATTATTATTATTATTATTATTATTATTATTATTATTATTATTATTATTATTATTATTATTATTATTATAGACATAGGTCATTCACCTTTGTGAAAACCACCATGCCTTTTACTTTAGCTAACGTTAAGGTATTACTCTTCTACAAGCCATTCAAATTCAGTCAGGAGCACCTGGAAGTTACTAACGAGCACAACCGACTGCATGTGGAAGTTTGACATGCGCTAGGGCTTATAGTAGTGTTACCGGAGCTAATGGCAGCGTGGTGATCATCATCACAAGTGTGAAATACCTCTGCCTAACAACTTTCACACAACTTTAAAGTGCTTATGGGGTATTTGTTTACACCTCTTCTCAAACATCAATGTCAGTCAGTGTGAATGGTGTCTAAAGAGGTAGGTTGAGATTTAAAGCTATCCTCTCTCTCCTCATCTCCAGTAAAGACAGGTACAATTTCCGGTAATAGTGTAATAGTAATAATGGCATTACCGATTCACTTCCACTAGAGGTCGTACTTGCTTTATCCCAGTAGTAGCCTGTGTGTGATTGAGATCAAATCATATTAGAGACATTGGCCCTAATCATGGGGGGGAAACTGATGATAATTATGTCCATCTGTGACCTGGCATCAGATACGACTTCCATTTCTTCCAGCCTAATTAGGTCCTGTTACTAGGCATGTGCACAGATGGGGTCCAAAGGAGGCTCGATCCCTTGTCCATTTGCTCTGTGACACACAAAGTGCCATTTATTGATGTATTTTTGGATATACATTTTACCATCATGTCTACTTAAAATGGGGCAGGATATATATTATTTAATTTAAAAAATTTTGTGGTGTCTGTGGTAACACATTTTTGTTTCTGTTTTTTTGTTTTGTTTTATTTTATTGTTTGTTATTATTGTCTGTTATTTCCGTTGTCGTTATTGTTGTTGTTATTGTTGTTGTTAATATGTCCTGTGAAGTCCTGTTTATTGTTGTTATTACTGTATTGTGTTGTCTTGTTTCATGTAAAAAATAATAATAATAATAATAATAAATTAAAAGAAATTTGATCACAAAAAAAATGGGGCAGGATATCCATCATAAGAGTGGTACCCTATTTAACATCTCCGAGGTGTACAATCCAACTGACGGTGATGATGATTCAGATTTTGAGAACGATGATGTCACAATAGCTGCTGGTCATTGGTGGCCAACTTTTTTTGGTGACGTTGGCCAATCAGCAACGCCATATCACATCATGATTTTTGCCTTAATATGTTTGATCCTAACCTTAACCTCAGTGCTCACACCCCACCCTAACCTAAAACAGAGATGGCAATAAATCATCGATGTGATCAACAACTAGGGTGTGTGGAAAAATACGATGCATCATTGAAACCTGAAGGACTTTAACAATTCCAAAACTTAATTCTGAGGAAAAGTCAGAGAAGACTCACACCTCAAAGGATTAGCACGCATGCGCACACACACACACACACACACACACACACACACACACACACACACACACACACACACACACACACACACACACACACACACACACACACACACACCTACACACACACACACACACACACACACACACACACACACACACACACACACACACACACACACACACACACACACACACACACACACTTAAAGGGGCACTTCACCAAAACATTTCTGATTTAATTTGCACATAATCTCACACACATCCAAAGTGTTGCATATTCATTTAGTTTGCCAGTTATTGAGAGTAAATTAGTATGAATATGGCCACCAGTGATGTCATCAGGGACATTGAATCCTTGTGTTAATTACAGCTCAATGAAATAATAGGGTAGCAGTCGCTATAAGGCAAAGTATTGCTATTTTTTTCATCTACATCATTTCATGGAGCTGTAATTATTAACACAAAACAAGAATTCAATATCCCCAATGACATCACTGGTGGCCATATTCTAACTCAAGAGTTTTAGCAGAACGTGTGTGAGATCATAAAATAAATCAGCATATTTATAATCATATATATAATCATACTTTAAGAATCATAAGTGCGGGAGTAGTGC
Source organism: Notolepis coatsorum (assembly GCF_963971535.1). Classification (NCBI taxonomy): domain Eukaryota; kingdom Metazoa; phylum Chordata; class Actinopteri; order Aulopiformes; family Paralepididae; genus Notolepis; species Notolepis coatsorum. The sequence continues at coordinate 33,929,703 of NC_140174.1, read as the reverse complement.
CCTCTTGTTGCTTGAGCTCCACGTCTTACAAAACACCCATGCTCCTCCCCGCTGCTGCAGCTCGTCGCGGCCCCCTTTAAAGCCCGCCCGATTACTCAGTCCATCTTTGGTGAACTGGACATTAAACGATGCTCTGTAATCGCATTGACTAAGCACACAGGGGGATTAATGCTTTCACAGCTCCACGGCAAAGCTGTTCATTTTGCCTAATGGCGCCTCAATGAAGTAATTTTGGAGGGGAAAAGGTCCCCCCCCCCCCTCACAAAAAACTCTATAATTTCAGGTAACTAACATTACATATCTCTTGTCGTGGAATTAACACAACATTATGCATACTTTTGACAATAAAAGTATGCATTGATGTGTTAATTTCACTGGATGCATTCAAGGCATTCTAAATGTAAACATTAGCTGTGCATCTCCCCTTTTCTTCTCTCTCTCCGGTACGCGTGTATGCTTTCCGCAACGCAGTTGTGTTTCCGCGTTCCCGTTTTGCGTTCTGATTGGCCGAGCGCGCGCATGCGCATGAGCCGCGACAAGCCCTTCAGCCAGGCAGGAATACTCAGCTCCGCTTAACGCAATTTATACAAATGGAAGTATTGATTTCGCCGTAACGAATCATTAAAAAAAGATACCGTTAACTGGAATATGTTGTTTCTTTACACATTATGTAATTGGTTTGTCATGACAAACCAATAAAAAATCGCGAATTAACCGGTGGCTACAACAACACACAGTAACTACATGCATCATTGTTTACAATGAACGGTGGGGCTAATCGAAAGGACTGGATACGGACAAGTTAAACAGCAATCAATTAATTTAATATAACAGTCCGGTTCTGTGTTTGTTTGTGTCTGTAGATTGTTGGTGAACAACTAACTTTAGGTTAGTTTAACTTGTCCGTGTCCAGTCCTTTCGATTAGCCCCACCGTTCATTGTAAACAATGATGCATGTAGTTATTGTGTGTTGTTGTAACCACCGGTTAATTCGCGATTTTTTATTGGTTTGTCATGACAAACCAATTACATAATCCAACATATGTGTAAAGAAACAACATATTCCAGTTAACGGTATATTTTTTTAATGATTCGTTACGGCGAAATCAATACTTCCATTTGTATAAATTGCGTTAAGTGGAGCTGAGTATTCCTGCCTGGCTGAAGGGCTTATTTATTATTTATTGTATGCATCATAACCTTGTTTTTGTTGCAGCCTTCCACCCCCCCCCCCCCCCCCCCCCCCTCTCTCTTCTTCCCTTTTGCTTTAGCTTTTTGGTCAGGCTGCTTTTGTTTTTAAGAACGTGTTCTTACTTGCTTGCCTGGGTAAATAAAGGTTAAAAAAAAAAAAAAAAAAAATGCCAGTATCGGCCGATAATAACGGTAGGCCGATAATATCGGACATCTCTAGTTTTAATTGGTTGAATAATGGGGCCAGCGTGCCAAACAGAGACTCATTATTATGGTATGAGCCAATCATTTGAACACAGAGGCTGCACATTCTGCTGTGATGCCGGCACCACTGATTGGGAGATTGGGTTCTTTACACTATAGACACACACACACATTCCCCGGGCTGAGCACCAAGCCCTGAGTTCACATGTGGTTACCGCACCGTGCAGCACATTTCAAGTAACCTGCCGGACGGTAATATGTCGGTGATTAATAGACGATTCAGATCAAAGTTAACGGCCCTCCACCAGAAGCCAACACGGGATTAGCTTTTGCCTCTGGGGAATCGCAGCTTTATCAAGTTGTTTGGCCGGGGCTACGGCCGAGATACGGAGATAAGAGAGGACATTTTTGAAAGGCGACTCATGTTGCTGCCGCTGAGTGTCTTATTGCTTGAAAGCCGCGCTGAGTGACGGCTGAGTGAAGCTGCCAGCGAGATGGGGTGACCTGCGGCGACTGCGCCCGCCTCAGCATCAGTTCATCTATTAGGTCTCTCTCTCTCTCTCTCTCTCTCTCTCTCTCTCTCTCTCTCTCTCTCTCTCTCTCTCTCTCTCTCTCTCTCTCTCTCGCTCTGATGTGGAATAATTTGACCAGATATTATTCATGGAGGCGGACAACAGATCGTTTTCTCTTTATGTCTGTCTCACTACCTCTCTGTGTCTCTCTTTGTATGTCTCTCTCTTTCCGTCTCTCACTCTTATTCGCTTTCTCCCTCTGCCTCTATACATCACCATTATCTCTCAATTAGCTCTCTCCCTTGCTCCTTTTCTATCTCTCTCTCGCTCTGTCTTTCTCCCCCCCTGTCTCTATGTTGCCTATGTGTATATATATCTCTCTCTCTCTCTCTCTCTCTCTCTCTCTCTCTCTCTCTCTCTCTCTCTCTCTCTCTCTCTCTCTCTCTCTCTCTCTCTCTCTCTCTCTCTCTCTCTCTCTCTCTGTCTGTCACATGATATGTGTGTGGTTTCTCTATCTCACACACACACACACACACACACACACACACACACACACACACACACACACACACACACACACACACACACACACACACACACACACACACACACACACACACACACACACACACACACACACTCAAAGAGAACCTACGGGTGGCTGCAATTAGAAACTGGCCCCGGTAAATGTCCAAACACCCCCACCCACCCACCCAACCCCCTCCAATCTACACTTTCTTCCCCTTCGGATGTACTGTATATCTTTTTTTATTATCTCTTTTTCTCACACAGTACTGTATATTTATATGTCTTCTTGTATGTCATACATGTCTTGATGAATTGAAAATGGAGGACCCTTATGTAAACAAGACGAAAGTATTTTTCTGCATCCTCTTAGCAGTTGTTTGTATTGAGCCGTACTGTATTGTACCCATTCTGCAATCTGTTAATACATTTTTCAATCAATCAATCAAACACACGACACACAACGCACACTTACATACACGTCACACACACGTATCACACGACACACATCACAACACACACACACACAATCACAGTGTGTTGGCAGTTGTTTGTGAGGGAGTAACTGTGGTGACAGAGGTAATAACTCATCCATGCCGTTAAACTTTGCAGGAGTGGAATTGCCTCCTTGCCCTGTATCTTTGCTGCCATCTGAAAGTGATCTGTAGGCGCAGAACACGGTCTGACCCTGCACATAATATTGTTGCAAGTAGTAAACACACACATACTGTATATCAGTGGCAAGGGTTCACATTGACCAGAGGCTGTCTATCAACACTGTGGATGATGGAACATTTTCGGTGGAATGATTATGTTAGAGGTTAACAGACATAAATGACGCACTTGCGCACTCAGAGCCGTTGTTTAGGGCCTCGACCACATCACTTATTATTATGGTTGCTGTGTGTGTATGTGTGTGTGGGGGGGGGGGGGGCACATACCTCAAGGTCAAGTCAAGTGTATTAATCCCCTTGGGGAAATTCAGATGTCATAGCAGCATGGGGGGTGGTACAGGCGGAAGAGGTAATAATAATATAACAATATACTATAACATAGTAATAATGGTGATAGGGATAATAGTGATAACAGTAGTGGAATGACAGGATTCAATCAGTAAGTCAGTCAGTAATAATAGGGATGATAGTATACATGGTCCATAATGGTCCAAGTCTGTGCAGTGTTTATTATTTATTATTATTATTATATTATTATTATTATTATTATTATTATTATTATTATTATTATTATTATTATTATTATTATTATTATTATTATTATTATTATTATTATTATTATTATTATTATTATTATTATTATTATTATTATTATTAATAATAATAATAATAATAATAATAATAATAATAATAATAATAATAATAATAATAATAATAATAATAATAATAATAATAATAATAATAATAATAATAATAATAATAATAATAATAATAATAATAATAATAATAATAATAATTATTATTATTATTATTATTATTATTATTATTATTATATGTCCTAAAGGTTCACCAGCTGTTAGCTCTCCAGCAATTGGCAGCAGTCCATGTGCAGTGTTTATTATTATTATTATTATTATTATTATTATTATTATTATTATTATTATTATTATTATTATTATTATTATTATTATTATTATTATTATTATTATTATTATTATTATTATTATTATTATTATTATTATTATTATTATATGTCCTAAAGGTTCACCAGCTGTTAGCTCTCCAGCAATTGGCAGCAGTCCATGGCAACGGTTATGGTGTCAAGGTGTAGAACTGAACCCAATATGCAGACAGAGACAGATCTTGTGAAAACCCAATATCGGTATATTTAATAGAGATAGTCAATGTCCAGGCAGGGGTCGTTACACGGGGGAGATACTCATAATGTCCAGGGTGTGCGCGGGGAACAAGAGAGTCAGACAGACGGGGTCAGAGCGTGTACAGGGTAGTCAGCCAGGCAGGTGTTCAGAGCAGTTCCTTGTGAGCCAGCCAGTGTCTCCAGATCTTCACCAAGTAGGCTGGGGAGAGAGGAAGAGAGTACAGAGTTAGACACGGTCAAAGAACAGGGATCCAGGAACAGAACAAGAGGACATCAGAGTACGAGAGTATCAAGGTATAGAACACAAGCATAATAGTATGACTAACTGGTAAATACAAAGTTACGATCTGGCAGCCACTTGACATCAGGGGCGGGGTTATAACCCCGATGTAATTGGCCCACAGATGTCAGATCAGCTGCCATTCTAAACACCACACCTGAACATAATGAGAGAGAGGGAAAGAGAGGGAGAGAGAGAGGAAGAAGCACTGCCCGGCAGGAACCATGACAGTACCCCCCCCTCAACGGGCACCCCCCGGCGCACTTCCAGGACGACCAGGATGTTACTCATGGAAGCTGGTCACAACGGACGGGTCCAAGATCAGACGTCGTGGAATCCAGCTGCACTCCTCGGGACCGTAGCCCTCCCAGTCCACGAGATACTGGAAACCCCTGCCCCGTCGACGTACATCCAGTAGCCGCCGGACCGTCCAGGCGGGATGGTCATCGATAGTCCGGGGGGGTGGTGGAGCGGGGGTAGGGGAGACAGGGGACAGGAGGACATAGGCTTGATCCGGGAGATGTGGAAGGTAGGATGGACCCGTAGGGAACACGGCAGCCAGAGCCGCACAGAGGGCCGGTTGATGATCTGGTTGATCTGTTGACAACCAAATCCGTTGATAACGGGCAACGGAGCAGAGAAGACTGGACAGAGCCCTCTTCCACGTCCGAACACACCTTTGGACGAACTCCCGAGCTGACGGAACCCCAACCTCTACTTCCTGATCCGGAAACAGTGGGGGCTGACACCCGAGGGCACACTGAAAGGGCGAGAGGCCGGTGGAAGCACTCTGGAGTGAGTTGTGCGCATACTCCACCCAGATCAACTGTTGGCTCCAGGTGGTGGGATTAGAAGCGACCACGCAAGGCAGACTCCATGTCTTGGTTCGCTCGCTCCGTCTGACCATTAGACTGCGGGTGGAAGCCTGACGACAGACTGGCCGATGCCCCAACTAAACGCCCCCCAAAACTGCAACAAGAACTGAGGACCCCGGTCTGAAACAATGTCCTGAGGGAAACCATGGAGCCGGAACACATGCTGCAACATGAGTTGCGCCGTCTCTTTAGCTGAAGGAAGTTTAGGCAGGGGGATGAAATGGGCCGACTTGGAGAAACGGTCGACCACGGTAAGGACAGTGGTATTGCCGTCTGACGTAGGGAGTCCAGTGACAAAGTCAATAGATACGTGGTGTGACCATGGCCGGCGTTGGACGGGTAACGGATGAATGAGGCCGGATGTTGCTGAGTGGGTTGTCTTGCTCTGGGCGCAGGTGGTACAGGCCAGCACAAAGGACCATGTGTCCGCCTCCAAGGTTTGGTAGGCTGAGCAGGCTGGTATAGGCTCTGTGGAGCATGTAGATGATAGTGTCCTCCACTCCGATGTTTGCCTGGTATACAAACTGCAGGGGGTGTAGGGAGTGTTGCAGGACTAGCCTCTCGAAGGTCTTCATGACATTATGACATCAGAACGATTGGCCAGTAGTCATTAAGGGCACCTGGACGTCCCTTCTTTGGCACCGGGACAATACAGGAGGTCTCACTGTCATCACTGGAACCCCTCCCCCCTACACACACACACACACATGCGCACATACACACACACACAATAAGAACCATGTCCAGGGATAACAACCTGAACTCCTCTCAGTTTAATTCAGTGGGGGTTTGGGGGAATAAGAGCAATGGGAACATACAGATATGTTCCCTTGCAGGGGTTATATATGCCTTTATAAGGGGACCCTGCTTTTCTTTATCATAAATCGATCAATAGAGACCGTATTAGATCCCCATGTGGGGTATCATTGGAAAGCCACACTCATTGGCTACAACCCTGTCCAAAATGTTTTGAGATCTCGAAATGATTGACGGAGCGAGACCCCCGGGAGTCGAGGGTAGTAATGTGTACTTTGGCGCACGCCTCACATATCAGCATGTAACTCGAGAACCGCTGAACGGATTTTGTTACCTGAAAGGGCAATCGACAGGCAACAAATAGGGCTTTAATTCTATCTATATATTGTATTGTTCAGTGCTAGGCTCACACTACCCAAATGCAGCACTGAACGGCACAGGAAGTCCTTCATTCCAACAGCCATCAGACTATACAATGCATCACTGTGCCTCACTGCATCACTGAGCACAGAGCGGCAGCTCAATAGTGGCAGGAGGCCGCGACTAGCGGCCTCCAGGCTCCAAAACAGGGGGCAGCGACGGCTGCCAGACATTGACCTTGGATTAATAGGAACCCAAGGAGGACAATACACTACCTGAAGCATACTGCACCTTATGTGACACTGTGAATACTGTGAATATATATTTCATTTAGTTAGATAGTTAAATTATATTGACCAAATAGTTTACATTGCTGTGTTGTTTTTTTACTACCTGTACCCCCCCCCTTCCCCCATGCTCAGTGTATTTTTTTTATTTTTACTGTATTTATTTCTGTATATTTTATTTCATTTTTATTTTATTTTACTCTACTCTTATCCTAGGCAACTTGATTGATTTGTGTTATTATTCTAATTCGTGACCTGTCCTGTCTAAATGTTTAAATGTTGAGCGATTTGCAGTGTCAAATTTCCCACGGGATAATAAAAGTATTTCTATTCTATTCTATTCTATTCTATTCAAATAAATGCACACCCGAGCCGCTAGAGGTCAGCAAAGTGGCACGTCGCGAATCATCCACAAGAGGGCCCACATGTGGTTTTAATGTTGTGTTTTTTTTTCAAATGTATCCAAGAGTAAAGAACTTAACCATATCAAAACAGCAGTCAAAGTGTATATTTTCTACCGATGTTTTATACGATTTACCGGAAATAAGAATTTATCGGAAAAATGCTAATTATATCTCTTTTATCGTAAAACCGCGAGGAAATGACTAAATCCAGATTTAACACTGCCATTGGAAAGAGGAGCCTTTTCCATATCCAGAGATGTATGATTTGGCCATAATAAGGTCAAGGTCAAGTTCAAGGTAAAATATGAATTTATAATTAAAATGGATTATAATTTATTACTGTATCTACAAATCCTTCTGTTTAATCATCTTCCCTTTATTCCTTTGCTTAGATTTTTTTTTGTACACTTGATCTCAAGAAGGTGCTGAATGAGCTCATGGATCGTAATCAAAAGAACCTCAATGTTTTCATGGTGTTATTCACCGGCACAGATGCAAAATAAAATCATAATTTATATTCTCCTTTGTTTTATTACAATTTACTCAAGCCTAGTAACAGACACAATATTTCTGACACTGGGAATACATACCCCCAGGTCCCTAGATGTTCCTAGAACATGCAAATTGACCTTATAGAAGTGGAGCAATCTTCCATTTACTTAGGCATCATGTACCTTTAGGCAACATTTCTGAAAATAGGGCTACAGCTTAACAGGTTAATGTGACGTCAGCAAAGGGAGAAAGCATAGATAACAGGACGCTGGGAGAACAGAAGGGAGAATTGGATTTGGTTGATTTGGTTGGTAGAATAATGGAGGGTGTGTTCTTTGTTTGCCCTTTTATTTGTTGGTAATAAAAGACAGATAGAGAAAGTGATGGTATCGAGCGATTGGACGTTGTGGACAGCGACTCCTACAGGTCGTTTGGTGCGCCTGTACAGCAGAATCAGGAAGTATCGGAGGCAGCGTGAGCCTCCCATGCGTTATATATCGTATAGCTTACGCTCTGCACTCTAGTGGAACCCTATCCCTTATCAATCTAATACTGAATCATTTTCTTCACATGTACACACCCATCCGCCTGGCCACACCCACATCCGCTCCTCTACATAAGCGGGGTCGTGGCCATACTAACAGCTCCTTCCCTATTTTCACCAGCGACAAGTGTCTGTATACACCACTTGAGTTTAGTGCCGAAATAGTTATTGGAAAGGAGTTACGTTTGGAGAAAAGGAGCTGCGTTGACATTATATCTTTGTTTTCTATCTCACAATTTTTAGAGGAAATACAGCGATAATGTCTTCGCCACCGGAGTGTCTAGAAGATGATGATCATTCTGACCTCCACCGGCGTTTCGTATTAGGGGCTCGCGTCGCTGAGCAATCCCCGATGGCATTGCCTCCGGCTCTGCAGCTGGACACTTTGCTTGGGAGGCGATCGGCCGGGTGGGGGCTGACGGCCTCTCTGGGCGGGTGATGTTTTTTGTGACGCGGGCGCCAGGTGTGTCGGTTGTGGGGGGAACAACTACACAGCTTACGAAGGTCGGCTCCAGGCTAGGATTCTTTTCGCTGCCCCTTAGCGGCGTGGAGGGGGTTCTAGTTTGATGCCCCACGATAAACATTAGCTCCTCCTCAAGTGAAGTTGTAGCTTTGTTTTTCCTGGGACCGTGATTCCGAATCTGCGGTTCAATTCCCCGGGTCTCTGGACAAACGGATACCCACTGTCGCCGTGCTGGCCCCGCTTTTCAAGATGAAAATCACCCGGCGCAAGGGAGGTGAGCTTGGTGTTCGTTATGAGAATATCTCCATGCTCAAGTCGGCTATAAGCCCACGTACAATGAGGGACTTGTTGCCGGCACCGCTGTGTCTGGTAAACACCTTCTGAAGAGGGACGTGTGTTGCCTTTTTCCCTTTTTTCTTCGGATAAGAAGAGGAAAAGACAGCGGCTGTCTGAAGTGTTGGCCTGTATTGCTTTTCTCACGTTGTACAGTTTTCAGTAGTAGCCGCTTAGCTTGCTTCTGCGTGAGCTAGTGGCTAGCAATAGCCGGTTTGAGCTAATTGTTAGCCAGTTAGCTGTTAGCTACGACGTTAGCTGCCGGCTGCGCTCGGCTGGGAACGTTAGCTTGATGCTATCAGATAGCCTAGAGTTAGCTGTTTGGCTTGTGCTACAACCATTGGCGTATCCGTGAGAATAGCAGGCCCTGGCACTCTGACTATGACGTCATCTTTGGCAGAAGATGTAGTCGGGCCTGCGCCATGACCGGCTGCAGGAGGGGGGCGTCACGCCGGAGCTAGGCTCCGACCATTGCTTCTTCTGGCCTAGCCAGCGAGAGGCCTTCGTCGACGTGGAGACCAACCTGTGTTGCAGCCTTTCGTCCTGCGTTTCGTGGTGCAGGTAAGATGTCCAATGGACATTACCCCACTCTTCCTTCCTTCCCCTCCCGAATTATTTTGTTAATAACGATGTCTTTGTCTACAAAACATATGTTACTTCACTACATTTGGAGATATGACGTGTGCTGTGTGAGAATTGTCTTGGTCGCTTTGTATAGCTTGGGTTAGCGTTGGCCAAGGCTTGTGCCTTTCTCTCTACCTAGGAACAGCGTTGTTTTTTCCGTGAGTAAAGTGAGTGAGTTTTTTGTTGTATGATGAGAAGTTGTGTGTCTTCATGTAACGTTTAGACAACGTGGCTGTGCCCACAACTGGCTGGGTTACCCTACAATGCTGTGCATAGTGGCATGTGATCGAGGGCTGATTCCCTCTCTTAGCTTGTTATTCTTTACTTGAGGGCAATGATGAAAATAACAAGTGGCAAGTTTTTTTCACACATAAGCAGAGCTGTGGGAAACCTGTTCAAGGCTGTGCTGGCGTGCATGATGTAAAGCTTACTCTACACATTTGGCGTCGTATCAGGGGTAAAGTGGTGAGGGGTGGGTGAAATTATTCTCCGGTTTGCCCCTGCCCCCCTCCCCTCAAATATGATTTTGTTTACAAAATGTGTGTTGATTCACTATATTTTTGGGGATACGGTGTAAATCCCTCAGCTTCTGCTGGGGTTGTGCTCTTGCTTAGAGAGAGGCAATTTCTCTGAAGATTGTTTGGTCGCTGTCATGTAGACTTAGCGAGGCCTGTGACCAGCACTTAATCGAGGACTTATGTCTTTTCTCATCATAAAAAACGGCGTTCCTCTTACAGTAGTGAGAGTGAACTTTTTTCCCTTTTTTGTTGTGATGGAGGGTTGTGTGTATCGTATTCACGTTTAGGTTCCACAACTGGGTTAGGTGTTGGCCTACAGAAGTTACATGTGTAGCTCTTGTACCAGGGCCCTTGGCCCCTCTCTTGGTCTGTGTTTTTTCTTCCTTTAGGGTAAAGGTGTAAAAATTCAGGTGGCAAGTTCGCACATGAGCCTGAAGCCATGTGTAAAACCAGTTTTTGCACAGGCGAGGTTATCATCTGTGGCTGGCGTGCAGAATGTGAAGCTGTTACCCTAACAGGTATAATGCGCTTTCATGTAGCCCGCTATGACTGGTGTCATGGCTCTGCTTTGTTGTTGCATCGTATCAGGGGTGAGGGGTCATGAGGGGTGGGCTTATAAAATCCTCCCCCCCCCTTTACTGATTGGCCGGGAGGTGGCACCTCCTGCCTGTCAGTTTTTCCCTGTCGGCTGAGGGGCAGCGCGTCACAGGGAGGGGGAAGGGGGGGGGGGGGGGTTCCCTGGTTCCACTCCCTGTTAGGATGGGTGGGTCACAGGATTTCCCCCCGGCCATGGGATACGTCACTGGGTGCGTTTCCTATTGGCCGGGAGACGTCCGTGAGGTCCGTTAGGTCTTTGTCAAAGTTGGATGATGCGTTGCATTCGAAAACTGTTCGTTTTCTGCTCTGGGCCCCGTTCCCCGTACCTGGTTCAACTAAGTCGATCAAGATGTCATTATCCAGATTCAGTTAACCCGATGTTTGAAGCCGGGATTTTCCTGTTCCTCGAAGGTGGATTCAGTCTCGTTAACTCAAGCCAGACTTGAGACCCAGGATAAGTGCGCGTGCCCGCCTCAGCCGAGAAGGCAGCAAGTGTCGAGAGCAGAGATCCTGATTCTCTAGCGGCATTGATTGATTAATTGATTTAAAACTTTAGTAACATATTGCAGTACGGCTCAATCGCCTCGCCGACAAGTTAAATGCGTTATCTATAGGCTAATTTTAAGTCCCTCATTACTAGGGATGTCCCGATCCGATCACGTGATCGGAATCGGCGTCGATCACGTGCTTTTCAGAGTATCGGGGATCGGGAAAAAATAATAATAAAAATCGGCAGTCAAAAAAAGCAAATTTTTATTCAACAAACATGACCATGTCCACGTCTTAAACTCATACGGAGGCCTTAGTTTTGGTTTTAAATTACATATAATATATCATCATTAATGTATTTATTGTCACACAGAGCAGAATAATTATCCACAACAAACACATTCCCCTTTAATTTTCACCGTTGCAACAAACATTCCCTTTAATTTAGACGCTACACGCTACACGCGACCACAACAACAACACGTCGCTCCCGAAACACGGTTAATATCCACTGACTTGAGCAGCTAGACTTAATGTCATTATGTCAGAGGTTTGGAACTAAGCATTTTAAAATATAAAGTCAAGCCAGTTGCAATGTTTGCAAGGAGGAGATTCCGCGTGGAGGAAAAACTCATGAAGCAGCAGGCTGGAGGCGAAGTTTTCAGACAAAATTTTCACCTGGAGGATAACGTTACGTGACTGAGGTTTATCGTCGGCGTTTCAGACCAGAATGGACCATTACGTAAGTCGAACACTGAATGTATACTAATGTGCAAACATATATTGAAACTTTTAATATTTCTCATATGAAGCAGAAGCACATTTCTCAGGGTGAATGTAATAATAAAAGCCTCCGCTCTCGCGCCCCGGACTATTATAGGCAACAGATGGGCTTGTCTCGCTCTAGTTTCTGACAAAAATGCGTCAAAATTGATTACTAATGTGAAAGATCGGATCGGAAACGATCGGATCGATAGATATTTAAAATCACATGCTCGGGATCGGATCGGAAGCAAAAAAAGGCGATCGGGACATCCCTACTCATTACCTCAATCAATCAGATTATATTTCTTTAAACTTGCCTGCTGGATTGAATAATCAAATGAGATCTTGCTAGCGAAAATAATTAGTTAAACTGTTATACAAAATAACGATACGGCTCTCTTCCCATTGATTGATGTATAGTCGATCTTTTACTTATCTCCACTGTGGTGTAACGGGTTCTTCTTTTGACTTTCACGCAGACGACCGGGGTTCGAAACCTAGTCTCCCCCTTCTTTTTGCGATGTAGGAATAATTCAATTTGGTGCACGTTGAGAGCTATATAAAGAATGACATCCTCAATGCATGTAGATTTATAATATTTTAACTTGAAACTAGGCTACTTTGGCGTATAATCATTAATATTATATTCCAAAAAATTATATTGGAAACACAGGGTTTCGAACACCGGTCGCTGGGTTGGCAGGATTGAGCACTACCGCTGCGCCACTGTGCCAGATGGGATAAAGTCATTGTTTATACATTAATGAACGAGACAAGATCCACAATCCACGCATAGACACTTCAATTTTATGCTTGAATGAAACACAATCCAGGCGCTCCATTAAACATCCACAGCGGAGAATATGAAAGGAATCAGAGCCAAACGAGCGATAGGTTTCAATCATTAAAAATATCCCCGCGGGATTCACATTTGCAATGCTGCGCGTTGTTAGAATAACCACATAATGTGTACATCGCACCGAGCGAGCGCCACGGTATATATAACGTGCATTATTTAGGACAAAGTGAATTTAGTATCAGCATTTTGGGTCTATTTTACATTTCAAAAGCCCCCTCTGGAAGAATGGAGCACAAAAACGTAATTCAGAATGGTATAAAGCAGATCCTAGACTGTGGGAATAATTTCAGGAAACGCGCTGTCACTTTCTTTGCGGGGGCGTGGCTGTGCTTCATCCGGCTAACTTGAACTTAAACCCTGCTTTCGACCAGGCTCAAACTTTTGGATCTGTTGTCATGGTGATTTGGACAATCCAGGTACGGGGAGCCGGAAAGTCCGGCTTAAGTCAGACTTAACCGAAAGTTATCCGGCTAACTCAGTTATCCAGGTACGGGGAACGGGGCCCTGCTCTCTATTACAGTGTGTATTGGGCTGTTGGTCACTTGGCCCAATTATTATTGCATGTATCTTTTTCAATTGTACTCACGTGGAGGTCTCTCTGGGGGAACTTCTGTCTTCCCCTCTTATGTGAAGAGCGGAATTGACGGGGTTGCCCTCAGTCGCGTCATATAAGCCCATGTCTGTGTCTTATTGACCGGCTTCCTGCTGCTCGTCCCAGACAGCATGGAGGGAACGTCGTCTGGTGTTTTCTTATTAGAATTCACCATTGATGTGTTTCGGGTTCTTGACGTGCATATAGCGCTGGCCCTGGGTGCTTCCTATGTGGAACCACGTTTTTGGGCCGGCGCGCCTTGGTTGCCCAATTCATAGAAACAGCGTTTTTTATACGGGCGACTAGGAAGGAGATTTTTTATCTCTACCGAGCGCCAGTGCAAGACTCGATGACTCACGTGCATCTCCGGGGGGAGATGACGGAGTAGATCATTACATTGGTGGAGGGGTCACACGCCAGGAGGTGGGCCGCCAGGAGCAGCGCATTCACGTTCTGTCCATCTTGGTGGCGCCCTCTGTGATGTTTTAGATCGGCACGCGTACCTACCCCCCTCTTAGGACTGGGGATGGCGGCGTGACTAGGACGTGGGACTGGGTCTGGTCACGCCGGACCAAGTCAGTTAACTCGTTGTCCGCCGGGGCGCAGATCTGCTGTTCTGGTACCCCAAAGGACTTTGTGCTTTTCCGGGGGGAAAATGCCGGGTCGGTCCAGGCTTCGTGGGGATTGATGTCGTGGATATGTGTGTCATGTGTATGCCACTACGGCTTGCCCATAACAGTGACGTGCTTGGTCCATACTGTGTTGTACTTTGCGCTGTGTTAGGGGGCCTGGTCCTTCTCCGTTGTATTCACTCCTCCCTCCCCCTGCTGGGCAGGTATGGGAGGGGGCTGTCGAGGTGGTTGCTGTCAACCCCTCTAGGCATCCCTGTGTAGGTCCCGGTCCGCCAGGCCCAGGTCCGGACTCGTTCCCGTCGACCTGTTGGCCTGGGTTAACCCTTTGAAAACTGAAACACTTTGTTTCTAGGTTTTTCTTGGTGGGTTAACACTATCGTGTCCGTTCACGAGTATATACGTGTTTCGATTCCATGCGTTGTGGTCCAGAGCCACGAGTATACTCGTGACGAGTTGTTATTGTTTTATTCCATATTTATAACGCTTATTAGGTCCCCGATCCACTTGCAGGATCTTTCCACATATTTGATTTTCGAAACATGCAGTACCGGCCAGATCCGCTTAGGGGCGCCATCGCTCCACTGCAGTATCATTGAGGGGATTTAAAAAAAAAATTGCTTTTACAGTCCTGTGGGCGGATCATAGAGCCTTGATCCCAAACGAAGACCCTCCATCTTTGATCAGCTTGCCGAACGTATTTTTCAGTGTGGAATAATGGGATTTATGATTAGCCAATGTACATATCGATCTACCAGAATCCGATGACTGGTGAGGAAATGCTGCCGGCGATCACATGGCCTGACGGTAGGATAATATTACCCCAAATTACAGATGGATTGACGTGATAGACTACTAACATTGGCTACCTGAACGCACACTCTATTGCTAATCAATAATACTGATCAGTGTTCCCCGCCGCCCCCATTTCATCCATAGATGCTCTGTAATAGTCCGGATACTACGCAGTTTGTTTTATTTCATTCGTATATATACAGCAGAAATGGCGTTTGATATAACGGCGCCAACGTTTAGCCTTTTTTGCAGCCTCCTGAAGAAAAGCCTAGACGAAAAGCGCGATATACCTTATATTCACAACGCTATAAAATGACAGCCAAACGATGGATTTTTATTTTCTTTAAGCCATTATGAAGGCACGGTTTATGCACTCAAGTGACAATGAGAATGGACAGATAGCAATACTATAAATGATATATATATCTCTTAGAAAGTACATCGGTTTGTTTACAATCCTCTGTCCTCTGAGGCCTAAATCGCTGCAAGACTGCGGTCGCCATAGTGTTAAGGGAACAACCGCCTCCTGTTAAACTAAACATAGGGAGGTGGTTGGTTCTCCGGTGTGTTGGTAGCAGAGTCG
The DNA here is from genome assembly GCF_963971535.1 of Notolepis coatsorum. Taxonomy (NCBI): domain Eukaryota; kingdom Metazoa; phylum Chordata; class Actinopteri; order Aulopiformes; family Paralepididae; genus Notolepis; species Notolepis coatsorum. The sequence continues at coordinate 33,914,193 of NC_140174.1, read as the reverse complement.
ACTCTCGGGTTTAGGCCGGGCTTGACCCCGTCTGCCTGCGAGTGTGCCCCAGCACTTTTCATGACGTCTGCCAATCGTGTCAGCCTTCTCTACCTCTGCCTCTCTAGGGGGTTGGGGTTTGTGGAGGCTGCGACATGGTGCACAGCATACCGAACGCCCCTTCCGCCGGGGTGCTGTTCACAGTAGACCCCTTAGGCGCCTGTCTAGTCCGCAGTGCTCCGGGCACAGGTCGAGTTACGCTCTTGACCTGTTGCCTGGGTTGAGGGATCAACCTCTTTGGGGGTTGTCGCCCCGGTGCGCCGACTGGCCCCACAGTGTTGTGGGGGTGTAGCCTCTGTGGAGTGCTTCAGGGCGGCATGCTGTAGGGGGGAAGGGCCTGCTCTTGGATTGGGCCCTGTCCGATACGCTGGCGATGTGGGGGGTGGTGTCACTAGCTCGATGCTACGGCATCGTTGGCCTCACCAGGCCCCCTTTCTGGGGGGTCCTGACCCTCAGGCTGTTCCTGGGGCTGGGTCCTCCTCCGCACTCCGCTGCTATGGCCTTGCCACGGGGTGGGTTCTTGACTTTTGACCCCGTGATGTTAGGGGCTGTAACAGGTTTTTTAATTTTTTTTCGTTTGTTCCCCAATGGCATGAGGGATGCACGCCTGAGTAGTCGCGGGTCCTTCTGTGTGAAGGTAAGTCCCACGATCTGCTCACCCTGTGCATTGAGTTGCTAAACCCTCTTCGCACAGTCGGATCCGATTCCCTCCCGTCCCCCTTTTCTCCCCGGTTCTGATGGTTGTGGGGGGCCTCAGCAGGTAAATTTTTCGAGCTTCCGCTCTGCTTAGCTCCTGTGTTCCACTAGAGTGCAGAGCGTAAGCTATATGATATATAACCAGTGTTGTGCTAGTTACTGAAAAATAGTAACTCAGTTACTTTACTAGTTACTTCATTTCAAAGTAACTTCGTTACTGTACTAGTTACTTACACCCAAAAGTAATGAGTTACTGTGAAAAGTAACTATTTAGTTATTAAAAAAAAAAGATAAAAAAAAAAGATTGCTCCCGAGTCCCATGCCCTATAGTACTCAAAATCGGTTGATCAACTTGACAGTTTCCATTCACATCACCGAACTCTGCTAAGCAATGTGGTCTAGATACAAACACAAATCTGACACAAACAAATGTTGTCCCGAGTCATATAATAAGAAGTGCGCCGGTTGAAGGAACAGCCTTGATGTCGCCGGAGCGTTTCATTATAACCATTATAATTCAAGGGTACTACGACTATGCTTGCACCTCATGGTACCAAAGCACCTCAAAGGCGCTTAAAACAAAATTACAAACATCACAAAACAAACTGGTCAGACTACTACTTGACCTGGACCCCAGAACCCACCTCACCCCTGCCCACTTTGACAACCTAGGATGGCTTAGAGTAGACGACAGAGTACAGCAACTTGCAATGGGCCTGGTCTACAAGATACACTATACGACCGGGGTACCCATGTACATGTCAAAATACTTCCCAAAGGTCAGTGAATACCACAACCACTACACCAGAGGAAGCTCAACAAACCCAGATTCGGCTCAAACAAGGGACTAACGTTTCGCAATTATGCCACAACAATGTGGAACGCCCTACCCAAAGCTAGGGGTAACAGTACTGTATATTTGAATACCGTTTATGTCACAAATGTATCAGTACTAAATACCTATATGTCCCTATGCCATAAATGTCATGTATGTTGTGTATGTCATAAATGTCTATATGAATTGAAAATGGGGGACCCTGATGGAAACAAGACAAACGTCTTTCTCAGGTCTGCATCCCCTTAACAATTGTATGTATTGAGCCGTACTGTATTGTACCCATTCTGCAATCTGTTAAATAAAGTTTTCATTCATTCATTCATTCACCATCTTGCAAGTTGCAACGTTGTTTAAGATATCAATCAAAGCATTGCAACGTTAGAATAGTTAGGATATCAATTGTGCATGAAAGGACTATATTTATATTGTTTGATTAGTATTATGAGATTCCCTGGCAGATTTCGTACAGTCAAAATCCGTTGATCAACTTGAGTTTCAGTGAACACATTGCACTGACTCACCAAAGTCTGCGGTGGTTGAGATGTAGTAACGTTACGTTAGTCCAGTTGACTCCAGCAGCGCCTCAAACATGTTCTTTATCTCGTTTCCATGTTGTATATTAATTATCTCTCCAAGTAGTTGCTAAATGGTTTGTTAGTTTGTTACTGCGTTCTTTTTATGTAGATTCATAGCGAGCGTTTGTTTTGTTTACAATAGAGAGGGTCTATTTCTTTCCGTAGCCGCATTTCTTGCGCACTTCTGATTGGCCAGTGGCCAGACTCGCCTCGTATCATTCTACGCGGGTGGGGATGAGGATAATAATAATAATCACTACCGCTCGCTATCAATCTACGCCGTATATAACGCAAATAACGCAGTGACGAACCATTCAGTAACGTAAGTAGCGTTACTGAATTTCAAAAGTAATGCGTTAGAGTACTAGTTGCGGCAAAAAGTAACTTCGTTTCTGTAACGCGTTACTTTGTAACACGTTAGTCCCAACACTGTATATAACATACGGTTATCCTATAACCATAGTTATATGAGTATAGCGAACGCTCTGCACTGACTCACTGAGGACCCCGTGGTCTTCGCCTTCGGTGGTGAAAGACTTGGGAAGGAGCTGTTAGTATGGCCACGACCCCGCTTATGTAGAGGAGCGGGTGTGGATGTGGCCAGGCGGATGGGTGTGTACATGTGAAGAAAATTATTCAGTATTAGATTGATAAGGGATAGGGTTCCACTAGAGTGCAGAGCGCTCGCTATACTCATATAACTATGGTTATAGGATAACCGTATGTTACTCCTCGCCACTGAGAGATCGCGCTGTTCAGGTGAAAAGATGCGACAGCTGCCTCCTCGTGTACCGGAGGGGACACGTGATGCAAGGCTTGGTCCTCACTGCAGCCAACCAGTTGGAGGCATCGTCTAGCAACGTTCGAGACAGGGGAGGGGAGAATTGAAGGGAGAATTGGCGAGGCGAAATTGGGATGGGAGAAAAATAGAAAATAAGGAGAAAAAGTGGATAAAAAAAAAAGATAGAGAAAGTGAGTGGGCATCCCACGAAACATATTCAATTCTAATTCTGTGACCACGTAACTGACAGGAAGTCAGCTATCTAGGGTCAGTTCAGTTTTTCCCGGGGCAGACAAACAATACAATTTCCCGTCTGCTACCTGTGTCTGTGATTACTGCACATAACGAGGAGAAGCCAACGATAGCAGAGGACAGTGAGATGGGTAGATTGAAACTGATTGACTATGTTGAAGCCAACCACCTTTACATCACAGTCCAACCATTAGTGATGTAAAGCAGGAAGATGCTGTGTTCAGCCCCCTTACGTCCACCTAGGTTTCTCTGATCCCCTCCCTAGACCTCCCCTGCCGTTTTTACCTACATCTACCACCCCCCCCCCCCCCCCCCATCCCCGCAACCCCATGTCCAACATGTCTGATTGATGGTGGTCCATGACTGAGTCCGTTGGCGCATATGGGCTGAGGTACTGATGGCATGTGTGTTCGAGATTGAAGTGAGATTACTTTCCATATGTAATCCAGTAGAGATGATTGGATTTTCAATTTGAGTATAATCCACTAGAATTACGGAAACTCAATCATATAATCTGATTACTTAATTACTTGTGGGGGTACTCTTTTGCATAATCCATAAAATATAAAGATTTCCCGCTTAAAGATTGTAATTGGAATAGCGTTATTATCACCATCGTTATATAACCAGTATTAACCTTTTTTTCTTTCGAGATTATTTTCCTCAATCTCACAATCTAAATGTAATTTTCTCAGTAATGCAACAATAAAATCACCTGGTCTCTCAAAAGTCCATAAACTGATTGTTGGTTTATGTTACAGAAACATATACCTGTTCAATCAGTTTAACTGTAATCATGTAATCTACAATATAGGTAATCCATTACTCCCTAACTCTGGATATATGTCAAATAAAGACATAGAATGCAATGCCATGGTGGCGTGACACTATGTGCAAGGGTAGCATTATTGGGTTAACCCTTTCACTGCCGCACTACCAAACGGTTAACCCTTTCACTGCGACAATACACAGAAGGTTAACCCTTTCACTGCCACCCGACAGCCGGTTAACCCGACCGTCGGTTGTGTGATAGTAAAGGGTTAACCTTCTGTCGTGTGACAGTGAAAGGGTTAAAAAGTTCACATAGCACTCAGATTTGCATGTTGTTTGCCAACAGACTGGAGCTCTTACACGGGAACAAATGCATAGCTGAGTTTCTCTAATTTACAAATTGAATTCAGTCCACTTCTACTGCTGTTTGGTTTGGCATCTCGCTCTTGTCAACAATTTAACTAAATTAGTGCCACGTTTACCTTATGTGCAAAGTCACTTGGCTTGCATATTCATCAATTTGTTGATTTGCTGAATGGTAATTACATTAGTTTCATCTGCTGTTAAGAATACATAGATACAATTAGGAAGTCATTGCTGAGTTTCTTTAAAGGAGCACTTCACTCAAAAATTATAGTTTGTATATAAATTACTCACCCTGTGATGCCTTGGATTCATGAAGATGTTTTTTTCTTCTTCCATGTCTCCACGGTGAAGGTAGAATAAACGTTTCTAAAATAAACTATATCAAAACATCAGTTTGCAAACTCTCACAAATTCTTTTTTTATCCACTTTTTCTCCTTATTTTCCAATTCTCCCCTCCCCTGTCTTGAACGTTGCTCGCATATGCCCCCCACAGGTCAGTCGTAGGGAGGATAGAAGCCTTGCATCACGTGTCCACTCCGGTACACGAGGAGGCAGCCTGTCACATCTTTTCACCTGCCAGCGCGGACTCTCATTGGCGAGGTGTAACGTGTGGGAGGCTCACACTACCCCCGCCATTTTCCTGTCTCTGCTGTGCAGGCGTCCCCCAACCGACCTGTAGGAGTCGCTGTCCACAACGTCCAGATTACCACCCATCGACTTCCACCCGCTGAGCCAGTAGCTTCAAGACGCATTGCCCAGTTGCCTAGCAACGGTGTCCTCATGACTTTAACCCACAAGGTGAGACCACAAACTCACAAGTTCCATTTGAAGGCAGTATTGAACCAGAAATGTTTTTTTGTTAGCAAGTTTTTAGCTAAAATACTTGTGAAGTACTGAGCGTACGGCTGGATAAATGAGACTTCTTTTTATACTATAAGTTGTGAGAGAGTTTGTAAATGGATGTTTTGATATAGTTTTTCACCGCTGTTAAACCAAATCTCCATTAACTTCAATTCAATTCAACTTTATTTCTATTGTTTTTTTGGATTCATTCTACGTTCACCATGGAGACATGTGAAAAGAAGAAAGACATTTCTTCATGAATCCAAGGCATCACGAGTAATATTGATATACAAATTATGCTTTAAATTGTGGTCTGTCGCTCTAACCTGGCTCCCCAGGCTCCTTTGCTTCCGCAAACTGTCTTCCAGGCAACTGTTGCCTTGCATGCTGTCTGCCGAGTAGAGAACAGCTATATCTGGGACCTATTTACATTCTGATCACAACCTTGCAAACCCCCTGAGCCCAGCACAGGCGATAAAAACACACCTCACAACTGTGTAGGCAATGCTATGTACAATAGGACAAAACCACTTTTTTTTAAAGGGGCAGTTCACCAAAAAAACAATGCTGATTTAGTTTGTGAATAATCTCAACACACATCCAAAAACTCTAAACCGTTTTGCACATTTTCATTAATTTTTACAGTTATCGGGGACATTGAATCCATGTTTTTTTTAATTACAGCTCCATGAAATGATGTAGATGAAAAGAATAGCAGTACCTTGTCTTATAGGGACTGCTACCGTATCATTTAATTGAGCTGTAATTAACACAACACAAGGATTCAATGTCCCAGATGACATAACTGGTGGCCCATATTCAAACTCATTTAATCTCAATAACTGCCAAACTAAACGGATGTGTGCAAAACTGTTTAGAGATGTTGGATGTGTGTTGAGATTATGTGCGAAATAAATCAGCATTGTTTTTTGGTGAAGTGCCCCTTTGAGAAATCACATTTTCTCATTCTTTCTCAAAGCATTCTTCTCTGCCACATTTTCTTTCACTTTAAATAATAGTGTACACTCCACTCCCTTTTAGTATTTAGTCTCTACTTGTTTTAGACAGTATGATGGGCGAGCGGAGGGCACAGCATAGGGGAGACAGCAGGCCCGGACTGGCCATCGGGAGCACCGGGAGTTTTCCCGGTGGCCTGGCCTGCACAGATAAATAAAAAATAAATAAAAAATCAAATTATTTTATTTTTATTTAATTTTTTTGCCAGGCCATTGTTTCTAGTTGCGGTGGCGCGATAGTTAGATAACCTAGGTCGGTGTGGAACAACCAGGATTTCACTGTCTGGAGCCACACTGCCGCATGTGATTGGTGGAGGCGGGACCAGGTGATACAACTGATTGACAGCGGAGACGGCGAATGGAATGGCAGATGGCACTCTGCAGAATAACAGCCAGTGAGCCAGGTAGTGAGGAACTCGGGAGAGATAGAGCGAAAGTCAATTAACGTTGATGTCAAGATGGACAGTGGAAGAAAGAGAAAGGGTGGAGCAGAGAGGGAGGAAACAAAAAAAGAAAGGCCCTTACAGGAGATGCTGCTAAATCCGGCAACATTTATCAAATGTTTTCTTGCACCAAAGTCAAGGGACCAGCAGGTTCGTCAGTGATAAAAATAAACATGTGGATGTTAGCTAGCTAACGTTACCATGCAATGCATCATCATCTCCCCTGTCAAAAGCCCAATGTTAAATCTGCCAAGAAACAAATAAATAATTTAACCCTTGTGTCTGAAAACTAATGTATTATACTCTTACCATATTAGGGGACTAATTTGAAAAACGCCATAAAAAGATTATATGTTGAAATAATTTCCCACTTTCTTTTCCATAAATATTTTATTCAACTTCAGCCCTGATCATAACCATTTTTAGTTTTTTTTGTAACGTCAGATTAAAAATGAAATTCTCCCACTTTTCTGAAAAGAGTTGTTAAATATGACATTACAAAAAACAATATGTGGTGGTTATGATCGGGCTGAAGTTGAATAAACAATTTATGAAAGAGAAAGTTAAAAAAAATCCAAGATAATTCAAAGATTACACACCTTTGCCACATATATTGGCTACAAACATAATCACTGCAAAGTTATCAAACAAATAAGAATCTGACCAGACACAAGGGTTAAGTTGTTGTTCCCTTTCTAATTTCCTCAAAAACATCTAGTCTAGTTAATGTGATCAATATTATTTGACAATTGATGCTTTTTGTTGGAAATTTCAGTCAGTGAGCTCATACTTTGAGCTCATAAATTTATAGTTAAAATGATTGAGACAACGCAATCTTCTGTCTTCGTTGTGCATGCATGCGTGTGCTCACCACACGCGATACATGTGTCACTATTCTGGCAGTGGCTACTGTTATTATAGTATGTTAATGCAAGGTCTGTTATTTAAAGGGCTATTTTTAACTTTTTATGGGTAGTGGTGCATCAGTAAACTGAATAGGGTATTGTGCTCTTGCTCTGTTTGAATAGGTGGAGAGAGTGGTTAACTGTATTATAATAGTAAATAGAAAAATATGTTGTGCTCTTGCTTTTTTTTTTTGACGGTGGAGAGAGTAGCGTTGCTAGTGCCACAAGAGTTTTATTTGAAGTTCATAACAGTACATTGTACTAAGCAATTGTTGGCTCAATAGTTTGTGATTCACATGCACTCAAATTCACCAGAATGCAGGAAATTAAATCTTTGTAACGAACATTTTCCTGGTGGGCGACTCCCAGACCCCCGCTTAAAAAGTGGCCTGACTGGGGCTATATTTTGCGCTATATCTCCCGGTATGAATTATTTTCCCAGTCCGGCCCTGGGAGACAGGATTCAGGCGGTTCAGGGTTCAGGTGGGATTTGATCCTATAAGCCAGCAGGGGTCTTAACCACTACACTATTTCTGGGAACTTGTTGCCACTCTTTTATCCCTCTCTCACTTTAGCTATTTCCTCCTCTCCCTCTTTGTCTCTCTACCTCCCTCCTCTCCTTCACCTGTTTTAACCCACAGATCAATCTCTCTCACTCCCCACCCCCTCTTTTGCTCCCTCCCTCCTCTCCTCTTCTCCCTCCCTCTCTCTCTCCCCCTCCTCTTCTTTTTCTCTCCTCTCTGTCACATCTCTCCTCTTATTCCCCCGCTCACTCTTGCCCTCATCGCGTAGTGATGTACCGGCCACTGGGAGCTGACTTCTCTTCCTCCTCCTCCTCCTCCTCCTCCTCCTGCTCCCCCTTCTTGTCATCCTTTTCCTCCTCTTCTACCATGTGGCCAGCAGCAATGTTGGGAACTCCATAGGAGGCAACGATGGGACACCGAGGCGGCAGAAGAGGACAGCCTTAGAGACGGACGGAGAAGACACTGTGAGGAAGACTGGATGTGAAGGTAAGAGAGCTCTCCCATTTAACCCCAACACACCATCACCACGCAGCCCTGACACAAACGCACACAACCAACCATATATACAAGGGAGTACAAGACAGAGAGCGTGACACCAACCAGCCGGTGTTATACAGCTCCTGTTGCTGTTGGTCAAAGGAAAAGGTTTTTTTGTGTAATCAGCACCGTTACACATCTCTGACTTCAGATGTCGGCGTCTTTAGATGCAGCATTATTCAGGAAAATTGGGGGGGGGGGGGGGGTCTGGGCTACATCACCTCCCGTTGCTTAATAGAGTATTTTGGATGCTAACATCGTTTTAATAGAATGTTTTTGGAGGGATTTCACCCCTTTCAGTTTTTGGAACAGCTTTATAAACATTTGTCATAATAACAGCGTCGATATCTGATGCCAAAGTGCACTTCTGGATCATGTCTCAACATTGGCCTGGGGGAGTCAGCATTTTGGAGAAAAAAAATCGGTCCTTTGAATTCTCAGAGCTTTGCCTTGTTCTTGGTGAGGGATGAATTGGACTCCTTGAGTGACAGGGTACGATTTTGCCTGTCAGCCCAGATGGAGACCAGACTCCGTTAGCCGACCAATTGATCCCAGCCGGGCCCGCATGAGCATTCCGTCGCATCCAGCATGACCTGCCAAGCTGAAACCTGAACTCGCTCGCTGTCAATTCACTCGCAAACCACCGAAATATTATTCTCCCCCCTCCCTGTCAACAGTCATGTGTCAGTGTGTGTGTGGCTATGCTGGTGACGCGCGTCCTTCAGTCGTCCCTTGTCTCCGAGAGCTGTTGTTTCAGGTGTATTGTCCCCTCGATGAATTATTGAGAGGACCCAGTGGAGCAGAGGGACTATAGGGATAAAGTTCAGTTGCAGCTCAGCGGGGCTCAAACCCCCCCTGCAGCGCTCCTTCCCTCCATCCAGCCGGATCTCCACCCCGGGATGTCCGTTTAAAATAGAGACTTAATGAGGAACATGCATTGGCCTCTGATCTCGAGGCTATGGGCTAACCAGCCCAGCTGCCTCTGATTCTGTGCAGTGGTTTGCTCACAGGATATTGTCCGCTGGTGCTTGTGAGTGAGCCAGTGTGATGGAGTGATTCTCTTATCATCAGATCTGTGTAGGACATTTCCCCTGGGTATAGGAGACCATAAGTGACTGGCAGGCGTGATAGATTGAGCTGCGAGCAGCGCTGGGCTTAATTGACCACCTATCACGTAACTCATCTTTATTGCGGAGGAGAGGAGAGCAGAGAGCTGCTCTATTTTCACCTGCAGAATGGTGCTGCATCCCAGGGGGGGGGGGGGGGGGGGGGGGCACATTCTGCATGTAGGAAGTGTGATGAACAGCGATCAAAGACACAGCCTCAGAGCTCGATGTTGCACACCTTTTGATTACTGCCCTTAAGGGTTAAAGAGGGCCGTAGTAGTTTGAAAGAGATGTCCATGATGGTTATTGATTCATCGTTGTAATCACTGCCATCGTTTGCAGTATTTTTCTGGGCGGCCCTTTCGCTACGTACACCTGTCATCTTATTGCTGGTTCTGAGAAAACTGATCGGGTGTTTTTTGCACATGAGAAAATCCTGCAATGCTATGTTAAAGGCTCTCAATCTGTGATCCAAATGTTTTCATTCTCTAGTTGATTGACTAACACTAGACAACATGTAAATATGAATTCTTAATTGTACTCGCTGTATTTTGCAGCTGTACAATATGTGTTCATGTTCATAATATTTGTAAACATTGCATTGGAGAAGGATTTACATGTATTTTAATCATAACATTTTTATTTAAGGTTAATAAAACATTCCAAAAAGCATATTTCCATCTACAGATATGAATATAACCAACGTTTAGTTGGTAAAAATAAATCACAGGTCGAGGCTTTAAGGTGACCTTCGTGTGCTCTGAGGCCAGGCGGTAAAGCCGACAGGGGTAAATGTATACTTTTATGCTCCCTCCACCTCTGCCGGAAGCTGCACTCCTATTTATTCCCAGGACATCCGAGTCCCGTTCTTACACAACGAGGGCTGAAATATGAGTATGTTTTCGTCGGATAAAAGCAGGCAGCCGCTCACTTAGTGCAGAAGATGTATCGGGATAGATATTGCAGAATAGCAACAGAGAGGAATTAATCTCAGGGAGGGCTTACCTCTGGAGGGCCAGTTGTCTTAAGAAGGATCGTTCAATCCGTGGCCTGGGCTCTCGCCTCTGTGCCAAGAGACTGTTGAAGCGCGAAGCGTAATAAAGGGCTCATTACAACACAGTGCATCACTGTAATGTGTTGACATTACTGGAGGTGGAGAAGTAGAAAACCTGACTGGTGGAAATGAAGAATAATTTTTAGGACATTAAGTATGTGTGGCGGCCTGTCATGGCCAGGTCTATGTTACTCAGGTCTATGTTATTTAAACGGTGCCAAACACATGTCAAACGGGACCTGCCTAAAACATATGAATAGGCCTTGTATCGCTTTTTGTGTTAGGTTCACTCTGGAAGGACGTTGGATGTTAGAACGGTGAGCTTTTCTTTTGCTTTTTTTTTTTAGATAAACCACAAGAATATCAGGAGGTATCAGAAATCCCGACCGCATGGCTTTTTGCCTTCAAAAGGACCTGCTTGTTCCTACTGAAACCTAATGCCAACTCTTATGGAACAGAGAGTGTAAATAAAGTGACGGGCCAGTTTTGAACAGACACTTTCCCGAGTCTCCTTTCTGCATACTTCTCTGTCACTAAACACAAAACACTGATATCAAAGATACAGGCGTTTGATCCCCAGTGTTCTGGCGCCTCTTGGTCGATTCTGTCAACTTGCTGTTTGAAAGCTGTTTTGGTAAAAGTCCAAGTCTTAGACTAAGGCTTTTTCACCCGATTGGTCATTTTTGTATGCTTTTCATCTCTCATTCTGATGCTTATCTACAAGAACATTACAAGCATACCTCTGATAATCAACTAATCGATCGAACCGCTAGTCTGCCATGAATTTCGACAGCTCCTAGTTCCGCCATTTGAACTCTGGGGGAGATCCTTTGCACAGCTTAGCGGGAAGATGCGGTGGCTCATTTTACCTCCACATTCATCTACAGCCGACTGTGAATTGTGCCGCACACATTATGCACACGCAGGGGCAGGTGAATGGACTTTAAATAGGCTGTAATAAAAAATGTATAACTCCAGCAGTTACGGTGATCGCCCCAGCCCTTGTCATGTCAGGGATGAATGCGGCTTGATCCCCCCCCCCCCCCCCCCCCCCCCCCTCCCCCTCCGGCTGGGGACGGAGGCTCCACAGGGACACTGGTGCTGGTTAAGGAGCCACACGCGGCTCATGACTGAAAGCTTGAGAGAGATAACAGACAAATATGCCTTGCCATGGATGAGTGGAGTAATTAAGAGGGCAGGCAGGGGAGAGATAGAGGAAGGAAAACAGGATGGATGGCATTCAGGTGAAAGGGCGACCTGGGGAGAGGAGAGAGAGAGAGAGAGAGAGAGAGAGAAGAGAGAGAGAGAGAGAGAGAGAGAGAGAGCGAGAGAGAGAGAGAGAGAGAGAGAGAGAGAGAGAGAGAGAGAGAGAGAGAGAGAGAGAGAGAGAGAGAGAGAGAGGGGGGGATAGGGAGAGAGAGAAGAGAGGGAGAGAGACAGAGAAAGAGGGGGAGGGGAGAGAGAGAGGGGGAGGTATGGAGGGAGGGGAGAGAGAGGAGGGAATGACAATAAGGAAGGGAGAGGGCAGTGACGGGGTCAATTCTGTCCATCTGTTGTTGTGGACTCCCAGTCTAATTGACTGGATCCAAATCCATGACCTCACTCCCCGCCTCAAACAGTGCTCTCAGGAAAACATCCCTGCGACCCCAGACCCATTTACCTATCACTCCTGAGCAAAAGATAAACTCTGGCCAAGGTGCCAACTGTCCCCCATCTGTGTGAATAATGATATATTGAAACTCATATGAATCCCATCTAGCATTATAGACGTCACAATGTCACGGCTGAGGGTCACTCAGTTCAAGCTTAACCTCACTGAACTACAACAGGTCCACTCAGCCCTACAGAATCAGCAGCTTTTATCATTTTCACTTCCCGTTCTTTTTTTTTTACTTTGAGATTTCAGATTTAAATTAAAAAGTAAACCCTATATAGTAATCCTGTTTTTTCCCCCATGTACATACACATAGAGATTTACCACAGTGATTTATAGTAGCCTATACCTGTGGATCCTCTTCCCCATACACACTTTACTGTAGATGTACCACAGAAATACTGTAGTGATACTCATAGTATTTCTGTAGTGAAATATTATAGAAATGTATGGAGAATCACTATAGCACAGTGTTGTTTTACCATACAATGATCACTATAGTAGTAATTGGTGTCTGTGTCACAGGTCAACCTAAGACATTCATACACAGGGTAGTAGGTTCCCGGACAGAGAGCACATGGAGACAATGGGTGCAAAAGGAATAACAACTTTATTTACACAATCAATTCAATCAGAGGCGAACATTTGGAATAGCCAATAGTTCACCGACTTGTTTAGAGGTGTCAGGCGGACAGGTGACAGAGGGAAGGCTAACCATGTTAGCTGCATTGGCTGCTACTGTAATGCCGGGGGCTACCTAAACACTACTAGCCCAGTGATGCCGGCTATCATGGGGAATTAGGGTCGTGCAACACAATAAGAGCTGGGTGGCTGGTGATTGGGTTGGAGAAGGCTGGTTCTGCTGGGTGGTGGTTTGGTTGGAGAAGGCTGGTTCTGCTGGGTGGTGGTTTGGTTGGAGAAGGCTGGTTCTGCTGGGTGGTGGTTGGTTGGAGAAGGCTGGTTCTGCTGGGTAGTTGTTGGGTTGGAGAAGGCTGGTTCTGCTGGGTGGTAGTTGAGTTGGAGAAGGCTGGATTGGCATTGTGGAGGCTTTCAGGACCATTGCAGGTCATGTGCGAGACGAGACGTGTGTAGTGCGAGACTTCCATGGGGTCTCTCGTTCGTTATCTCTTCCCTGGTTTTATTCCTGAGGCTTCTGCCAATGATATCATCATCCTCCTATAGGAGCGCTTAGAGAGGCAGCAGAAGGAGGGAAGGGGGGTGGGCACACAGCATAACGTCCAATAGCACACTCACAATAAAGCCCGCTATCCCTCCCCAATTAGTTCAAGTTCATTATCATGGCTGCCTCGTCTGGCAATGCGGCCAATGTCAATGTTTTCAGTCATCTTTTGGCACAAAATAGATGTTCACACAGTCTTAGGAAAACTGTAGAAAAAAATACACATAAAATTACTGTCAACCTGTGACAGCTGTGAAAAAACAAACACAGGAATACTAGTGTTACTGTAGTACCTTCTCGTATGAGTATCCTGTATCCAGTATCCAGTATCCTGACATAATGTTCCCATCAAAATCTGTTATTTTCCAGCAGAACCACCAAGGTCATGATCAACTGGTCCAATGTGACTGTGGCCGCCAGCCACCAGGAGGAGGGTCTGAAACCCAAGGAGCTCCAGAAGTCAACATGTGTCCTGGGGTTCATCCCTGTCATTTACTACAGCGCCCTCCTCTGTGTGGGAGTCCCAGGTAGGCTATACACCGAACACAGAATCACAATATTAGCATTTTTTCCACTCGGTGACTAACACGCAACGGCCGGTATACGGGCCCTCTTGAGGACGATTTGCCCGCCGACGCCCGACGCCACTTTGGCGACGTCTAGCGGCTCAGTTGTGCATATTTTTTAAACAATATATATATCGAATTAAAGCCCTATTTGTTGCCTGTCGATTGCCATTTCAGGCGACAAATCCGTTCAGCGGTTCTCGAGTTACATGCCGATATGTGAGGCGTGCGCCAAAGTCTTTAGCAGACTTTTTATTTTTTAGAATACCACTCCCGACTCCCAACGCTCTAGCTCCGTCAATCATTTGGTGATCTCGATAATTATTGGATAGAGTTGTAACCAATGAGTGTGGCTTTCCAATGATACCCCACATGGGGATAAGGGAATCAGGGATCTAGGTGAAAAGTCACGAGCGAAAACAGGAAGTAAAAAATGCACCGAATGCATTGGAGTCTATGAGAAAATGGAAACCTGCAGACCTTTTTTCTTTCTCACATTTTACCAAAATCGCTCTATATCACTCATTTCTGAACGGATTTTTATGATGGGAAGCCAGTGCAGCTCTTTAAAGAGTGGGGTAACATGGGCTGACTTCGATAGGTTGGAGATCAGGCGGGCCACTGCGCACAAGTCGGAGCGTCTTTGCGTCTAGCAGAACATTGCGGTGGTCAAGGTGTGTCATGACAGGTCGATTGCACAAGGAGTTGGGCGGCTTCTTTTGTCAGGAAGGGGCAGAATATTCTCACGTTGCTTAGGAAGAACCCTGCAGGTTCTGATTGTTGAGGCAATGTGAGCAGAGAAGTCCAGGACCACACCGGGTTCTTGGCGGCCAGGGATGGACACACAGCTATGTTCTCCACAGTCATTGAAAGGTCGGTCAACGGTCAACAAATAGTTAAATTGCATCAAAATAGACCAAATTGAATATCTAATAATTCTCTGGAACCATTTCGTTGGCCAAAGATAATGTTTTGGAGGGCCTCATTTGGACCGTGGGCCCTACTTTGGCCTATAGAAGTGATGAATCATACAAAATGGCTACCAGATATCAGTGGAAACGCATATTTAACAAAGGTCTGATAGCCTATATTAACTAATATCAAAGCAAAAATGGAAAAGGATCCACATATCAAAAAGAGTTATATCCTTTAAACCCAATAACTTATAGGCCCAAGAACGTAAGCCTTTTGTTTCCACTGTGGGTTTTCCATGGTGCTTACTTTGTGGTTTATTTTCAGTGCTTTAGGCCAGACTCCATATCCTGGACCATAATATAAGCCTTTGTGTTTAAACAGCCATTTATAGAAGGTTTCAACACTGCAACAGGAAATAAACTTGGGTCCAAGCTGTTCCCTAGCAACACAATTCCACTGAAACTCTGTGACATTTTCCAGAAGAATAACATGTAGGTATAATTCCCTTGTTATCATAACAGTTGCCATAAAGCGTTTGCAAGCTAATGTTAGCAAGCCTACATAGCTAACATTTTGCTACACTGAAATGTGAGGCTTAATACCTTATAGGGGGGAAATAACAACAAACATTCTGGTCCTGGTGCAACCTTGGGCTTAAATTTGACCTTAAATTACCCTGTGGAAAAGGCTCGGGGGTAATATGATAAATCTTGTGTGTTTCAATGCAATCAATAAGTGAATTAAGCACTGTTTGGATCCTTCCATTGATCCATTCATCTATTCATAATGAAAGTGAGTAACTGCGTGAGATGGAGCTAATCAATACATGAGTTAGTAGCACATGAGAAAGAGTTAGTGAATTATACATAAAGGCTTGTCCAGTCACATCACAGGCCACGGCCTTTCTGCAGCATCGCTTTCTGATACCTTCCTCTTTAGTATTCCATCAGCATCAGTAAGGTGATATATCGCATCCATGCATCCATGCATCCATCCATCCCAAGAGCCACTTCAAGAGACTGTGTTTTACGCCAGCATCGTTGTCAGGCGGCGATGGCAGTGATTTGGTATTGATCCACTAAGGAGGAGAGAGGAGGACGGGGGGCGGGGGCTGAAGGGAGCCTCCCACGCTTGCTCCCGGCGAAGCTTCCAGATGACCTCAGAGGTACAACAAGGACACAGGAAGATAATTGCCCCCGTTGGGAATGGGGATCAAGAGCCCTGGAGCACCAGAATCCAGGACAGTGGGGCAAAGGATGAAGGGGGGTCTGAGACCGGCTTTAGTGGGAATATCCTGTTGTTGACAAGATGTCAGTAGAAAGACATGCTTATAAATATAGCCGCAGCATAGCTGAGATGCTCCGGGGTGCGAAACAAACCATTCAGCAGTGGTGGCCTGAAGGTTCGAGATGCGGGTTCGTGACCAGAATACCGCCGGTTCGATCCCCTGGAAAAAAGAGTATTCATGCTCAGCAAACCTAGCCTGGGTAAATAAAGGTAATACAGGTAAACAAGAAAGAATAAATTAACTAAACACATTTCGCAATTATGCCACAACAATGTGGAACGCCCTACACACAGCCGTAAAAAGATGTGAATCCCATTCCCTACCCACATTCAAAACCACTCTTAACACTTTGAGTGCCACGAAGGGCGGCTACGTGGCGTAGTGGGCAAGGCGCTCGCCATGAAATGCTGGAGACGCTGGGCTCGTCGGTTCGAGCCCAGCGCTCCACATTTGCTTTCAGTTTAGCTGGTCTTCCGTACTAATACACATTGGCCGTATTAGGGGGTGGGAAACTGATGGGTGGGGATCGGGCGTTGTGGACAGCGACTCCTACAGGTCGGTTGGTGCGCCTGCGCAGTAGAATCAGGAAGTGTCGGGGGCAGCGTGAGCCTCCCACGTGTTACTCCTCGCCACTGAGAGATTGAGCTGCGCAGGTGAAAAAGATGCGACTGCTGTTACCTCAAGTACCGGAGGGGACTTGTGCTATGTATGACTTAGTCCACATTGCAGCCGGCTTGTGGGAGGCAAGAAACAGCGTCCGTGACAGGGGAGGGTTGAATTGGATGATACGAAATTGGGATGGGAGAAAATATAGAAAATGGGAGAAAAAGTGGATAAAAAAAAAACACTTTGAGTGCCACGCCGGGTTTTCCTTTTTACCCCCTTGATGCCACGGTCCACTTCAATGTTAACGTTAATATCGCCTAATCTATGTTTTAAATTATGGCTATGTGTCTAATCTGCCCGTCGCTTATTAAAGACTACTTTTCCAGTCAGTGCTGTCAAGGCAGATTGGTTTTTTATCGCTTCATTTCCGTTTCAGAGCATTTAGAAAAGCACCCGTTTTGAGATAAAAAACAGTTCATTCTGGACTATTCTATGATAATCGTCTTTTACTGGAATATTCCAGAACGTTGATATTCGTCCGCCTATTTATGAATCGTTTTCAAATAAACGCTAGATGATCAATATTATACGTGCACGCAAGCACATTCGGGCCGCGCACGGATAATCGCCGTGTTGATTTCCTCTTGGACTTTTACAGTGAAACCGAAAGAGCCCATTTCACAAAACAGCCTATATCTTCATCAAAATTAGTCTGATTATCCTAACACTGATAACATAGATTCCTTACCTGACATCAGATGGTATCCAACTGGTATATTCCAATTCCTGATCACCATTCGAAAAAATCGATAAGTGTATGGATCCAACGTGATACAGCGTGATACAACGTTATTGACAGTACTGCTACATCTATACATTTATGACATACCAGATTTGCAAATACAGTACTGTTTGTGATACAAAAAGAGTCAAGAAAAGGGAGTATATACATTTGTCGTAGAAACTGTACATTGGAGGAGGTGGGTGTGGGGGGGGTTGGGTACATTGGTATATTGACAACCATACTGGGTAATTTACATTGGAGGTGGTTGGGGGGGGGGGGGGGGGGTGTGACGATGACAGCGGGAGCGACAGAACAGAACTGCGTCTGCATTTGATCTCGTCTTGTCGATGTAAAATGAATTAGGTATATTGTTAGTAAGTTAGCCATGTAATAAGCGGGATAATGTATAGCTATACTCTATCATTGTCGCAAAATAATTGACCTTCACTGACGTTTAAAACACCTCGGCGAGGCGCCTCGGTATTTTAAACTCCGTGTCGGTCAATTATTTTGCGACAATGACCCCGTCATACATTATCCCTTACATATCTCTTGTTGTGGAATTAACACAACATGCATACTTTTGACAATAAATAAAATCAGAATTTGTTCTTACTTGCTTGCCTGGGTAAAATAAAGGTTAAATAAATGTAAAAAGAATAAATAAAAAAAAAAAAGGGGGGGGGGTGCTCCAGTAGCACACCACATAGCACGCTGAGTTGCGAAGCGGTCGCCCGGGGTTCGATTCCCCGACCCGGTGGCCATATGCGCATGTCTTCCCCTCTTCTCCTCCCGTTTCACCCTCTCTCCTCTGTCGGTCCTGCGTGGCTAAAAGGTCCTGCGTTGACCAAAAAAGCTGAAAATGCTATAAATAAAATAAATAAATAAAAAATCAATACCGATCATTTTCGATATCACATTTTAATGCCAATATCGGCCGATAATATCGGTAGGCCGATAATATCGGACATCCCTAGTTAGGATCTATGGGTAACAGTACTGTATATTTGCATATTGTATATGTCACAAATGTAACAGTACTATACCTGTATGTCATGTATGTCCCTATGCCATAAATGTCATGATGTCATGTATGTTGTGTATGTCATAAATGTCACTATGAATTGAAAATGGGGGACCCTGATGTAAATAAGACAAACGTCTTTCTCTGGTCTGCATCCCCTTAACAATTGTGTGTATTGAGCCGTACTGTATTGTACCTGTTCTGAAGGATCAGATTAAACCGAATATATATATTTATTTATATATATATATTTAATTGTATTTGTATATCCCCTGATATCCCTTGTATATTCCTTGTACAATATGCATTGAATATCCCTTCTAGTCTACTGAACATCCCATAATAGTCTCCATTCTACCATTGGACGAGACCTTGGTGCCAGGTCGCCATACCCCTCAGACCAGGTTCAACCGTACCGCTCAACATGTATGGACAAGTCCTAGTTCCGCGTAGGAATATGTCTACCGCACCACTAATGGTACTATTTGTTCATAGTGCGTATATATACTGCGCTATTAAAGTAGAGCTTTCTTTTAGTCCAGTTCATTACCCTCCAACAGAGTGACAGACGCAAAAGCCTCCCCGCGAACCACGTGTGGGCAGTAAGGCCAATTCGGCCCAGTATCGGCATTGAGACATCGTGTATATTAATATTTGAATAGTCATATTTGGCACTATATCGTCGAGTTGGACGTATTCTATTAAGCTAATAATAGTCTATTCATATGTAGTGCCTCGTGCGGTAAGAGTTCTATAGTAATCAGCACCCCCATCGTTTCGGGCATCAGCTGGACGCTTATCCAGGGTGGTTGACCCCACGTGAAGCTGCACCCGAGGAGCTCCAGGCCAAAGAGCGAGTGGACCTGTATATTGGATTATTCTACCGACGACGGCTAGCCTTCCCCGGCTTGGATTATGCTTTGAGTACTTTGATTATTCTATGGATAAAGGCCAACACTGCGGTGTGTTGGAAATACCCCCCCCGGAGAGGACGACAGGTGAGAAGACGCTCTACACGACGAGGTCGCCTCACGTCTCTCCATCGTGGTCCGGAGGACGCCGGCCACAGAGAGTCCAACTGCTTTCATCTGTGGATCGAGGATCGCTGGGCACCGGGTCGCACGACTGTGGGCTCTCCCAGGATACCCTCGGCCAGACGGGATACAGCCAGACTCTACCCCCCCCCCCTCCAGCTGTCCTACAAGCAGTCGGAACCTTCCCCTAGTGTATCCAGCTATATAATCATTCAAGTATCATTGCTATTGTTCCCTAAATATTCCAGGTTGTATATTTGCTTCCTGCGCAATCAGAGATTGGACATTCGATATTGATCTACCTACGAATACTCATTTGCCATAAAAGTGCATACTATTTCAAATCATAAATGTAATTAAGTGATCGTTGTACATACCTTTTGCTATGTATTATTATTAAACGCAGACTTTCGACTTGGTACATTTGTGTTGGATCCATTTCATCAGGTGGGAGTGTTTATCATAATTATTTATACCTAGTACTGGGTGGCCAGAGTCTAAAGTACAAGAGGTAGTGGTAGTAAGTATCATATCTAACAATACAGTCAGGGAATTGTACCCCTCAGTTACAATTGGTCCTTCGAGCCGGAGGGTAATCAGTGTAATATTAATATAGTGTTATTAATATTAAAATGGCCTATGATGAACACTCCACGAAACGATCCTCCTAACCAACAACGCCCGCGGCGCAAACGACAGCTCCCTCAGTACCTAGAGGCTTACGCTGTCAGTCAACAACCTAGTCTTCTACCAACAGTAAACGCGGTAAAACTAGAAAGTAAAATTATGTCTAACCCTAACGACCAGGCTACCCCGACCATAGAAGCCCCTATGGGTTCTAACGTAACTGACCCAGCTCACGGTGGGGACCAGGGGGAACCAGACATGACTTTACACCCCGCCAATACCGAAGAAGTAGTCCCCGACGAGTCCCGGGAGGAAGACAACACTACCGAGAGAGAACTCGGCACGGAAGAAGATGAGGAGAGCACCGTGGAGATAGAGCTCCAAGACTCCGCACGGAGTACCCCAAGGGACGGCTCCCCTATACAACCGTCTTCTCCCAGCGAGGCAGAGAGGACACTACAGCAGGCATTCCTCGTCAGCCTGAAAGCCTCTACTGAACGCGATAGACTCCAGGGTGAACGCGATCGATTGCAGATACAGCAACGGAGCGAAGAAGAGCACATACGCCTGGAAATAAGACGCATTCAGATGGAAGAGAATATGGCAAGAGACCGGGCCGACGCCCAGCGCGCCGCCACCGGTGCCCAGAGAGAATCGGATCTCACCAAGCGCGAAGCCGAGCGCGACAGAGCACAAGCGCAACTAATAGAACAGCTGATCAGAAGGACAACACCCCCTCCCTCCACCAGAGGCTCCAGGAACTCGTCTAGACATCACTCCAGGGCGGCATCCCCTAGCCGAGTAAGCGACCCTGAACTTGACCAACAGACGAGGTTTATACCCCCCGCAGACCCCCTTCCCCAACCGGTCCAAGCGAGACCCAGCCACCGGGAAGGAGCAGCATACACTGCGGAGAGGCTAAATCAGAGACTACAAGCCCTGGATGACCTAACGGAAGACGAAGAGGAAGAGGAGGAGAACCATGCCCGACGACAGCACAGTACTCTACCGGACCAGGAGGTCCAGTACAGCCCAGGCTATACCCCCGCGGAGCTGCACTACAGACCCCCGACGCTATTCACGGGTGAGCACGACGCACGACCCGCACCGAGGAACAGCACCTGGACCAGCGGGCCATGGTACACAGCCGGTACCAGCCCACGCCAAGGAGCAGGAGGAGACTCGCCTAGGAGGCCTCTCCCCCAACGCTCGCCGATGTATCAACAATCCGCGTCATACATTGGCACACCTATGGTACCAGACTTCACCCAGGAGAACCGGGCCCAGTATACGGAGCTCCGCATGTGTCTGGAGACAATGTTGGTGGATGTCATTGATGAACGCCATAAATACGCGATACTACTGAAGCATTTAAAGGTACCCCGCGCGCACAACATAGCGCTCGCCTACGCCACTTCCACGACCCCATACACCGCAGCGCTGGTAGCGTTGGACCAGAGATATGGACGTATATGGGATTACGTGATCCAGGAGATCAGGCACATCGACCGCCTACCCCCAGCAACAGACAATCGAGCACTGGACGACCTGTCCATCAGAGTGCAGTCCCTAGTAGGGATGCTGGGAGCGCAGAGGGAAAAGGGTAGGCATGAACTATACGCCAACTCAAATGTAGAGAGGATCTTGGAGAAGCTACCGCCCGCCCGACAGGAGCGCTTTAGGCGGCAGAGAGACCACCGAGACCCTAATGGCCCCGAACCGAACCTCCTCGATCTAGCCGACTTCCTGGCGAGAGAAGTCAGCAGCTTACGGCTAGATACATTCGGACGGAGCACCCCTGGCTCCAGAGAAGGAACCAGGAGACTAAATGATGGAAGAAGATCGGTGACTGTCATGCACCAATCGGAGTCAGTGCCAAGCAGTAGGAGCCACAGTACCCCCTCAAGAAAGGAGAAGTGGAAGATAGTGTGCCCCTACTGTGAGAAAGAACACTGGCTGTCACAATGTGACTCATTCCCCAAGATGAATGCGGAGGAAGCGAGTCAATGGATAAAGTCCAACAGACGCTGTTTTCGCTGTGCGCGATCACACATGGCAGCCGAATGCCGCTTAAAGAAAAAGTGCAGTCGGTGCGATGGAGCCCATCTGGACATACTCCACGACAGTAACAGACGGCGGCCTCCACCCGCACCATCCAGCAGCAAAGCAAGCGTCATGTACATCGACCCCGCCAGCAGCAGCGGAGCCAGAGTGCTCTTAAAGGTAGTCCGTGTGACATTGAGCTACCAGAATAAAGTCATGGACACTTACGCCGTCCTTGATGACGGGTCAGAGAAGACCCTTCTGCTCGCGTCCGCTGCGGCCCAGCTAGGGCTGCGGGGGAGCGAAAACCAAATGACAATTCGGACAATAAGAAGAGATTTGAAAACGATAAAGGGCGAGAATGTCTCATTCTCTATCGCAGCAAGCGGCCAGCCCGAGCGACGGTACAGGATTACAGACGCTTTCACCAGCCAAGAAATAGGACTCTCGCGGTACACATACCCCGTAGCCAAGCTGATGGAGAAATATGTACATCTCAAGTTCAAGTTCAAGTTCTTTAATAGTTGTCATACAGAAGTACAGAATACTTTCATACAAAATGCTTCTTACTGTTACGCTCCAGAGACTGTGCTAGACAAGATAGTATCAAATAACATAATAACATAATATAGCATGAATTTAGAAGAAGAAAATGAGGTCACAGTGTTCGGTATAGACATATGTACAATGTTCTGAGTTACCATATAATATACAATACACAATACTATGCAGTGTACTAATGTACAGTACTATCTAGTGCAAAGCAGAAATGGGATGAGGTACAATTTTAGGTACAATTTACAGTAAGGTGTCTACGCAAGCTACCGATCCCACTCATAGACGGTGGCTACCCCGACACTGTTGATAGGCTCCGACCATGCAGACCTCATTGTCCCGATAGACCGGGTTCATACCGGACCCAGAGGCTGTCCTGCAGCAGTCGAGACCCGCCTAGGATGGACTCTCCAAGGCCCACTCGCCAAATCTCTCAACCGAACCACAGCCACTAGCTGTCTCCACTCCCGAGTCACAGAGGGAGACACCGCACTCCTGCAGCATGTAGAGAGGCTATGGACCTTAGAACAAATGCCCTTTAAGAACGAAAAGAAAGACATTCGCTCTAAAGACGACATCTACGCCATTAACCTCCTCGAGACGGGGAACAAAGAGAGTCCCAGTCAGCGGCGTGTTGAGATACGCCACGGCACTCCTGCGGCGGGAAGGGATGCCTACCTTTCACGCAAAGAAAGACGCCACAGAGCGGTACCTACTAAACACAGAGCGGCGCTTAGCCAAGGACCCCGCCCAAGAAAGTGTATACCGCGCTGAGATTGAGAAGCTCATCACAGCGGGACACGTCACAAAGATTGACATTAAAGAGGCCGACCAGACGACTGAATCGTGGTACGTGCCCCACCACAAGGTTCATCACAACGGCAAAGACCGCATCGTGTTTAACTGCAGCTACCAGATCGGATCCCAAAATCTGAATAAAGAGCTATTGCCCGGTCCTACACTCGGCCCCTCCCTACTAGGCGTACTACTCCGCTTCCGCCAGGACAAGGTGGCTATCAGCGGGGATATCAAAGGGATGTTCCTGCAGGTGAGATTAGTAGAGGAGGACAAGCCCCTGTTGCGGTTCCTATGGAGAGAGAGGCCAGGAGATGAGCACCCAGCCATCTACCAATGGGAAGTCCTCCCTTTCGGAACTACATGCAGCCCATGCTGTGCTACATTTGCACTACAGAGACATGTCGCAGAGGACCCAGCAGCGGACGAAGAGGTCCGACACAGTGTGAAGAACAGCTTCTACGTAGATAACTGTCTACAAAGCGTTTCGACCCAGGAAGAAGCCGAGGCTCTCCTACTTAAACTCCGCACCTCTCTGATCAAAGGCGGCTTTGATCTCAGGCAGTGGGCCAGCAGCGATCCGCACGTACTGCGCAGCCTCTCCTCCGAGGACAAGGCAGCGAGCAGCGAGACCTGGATGGCCACAATCCCAGGAGAAGCCCAAGAGATGACACTAGGACTAGTGTGGCGCTTCAAAACAGATTCGCTCCACTATAGACACAAACCCCTGACCAAGGAGCAGGGAAGGTCGACGGCAATACCGACCACCAGACGGAGTGTGTACAGAACACTCGCCTGACAATATGACCCGTTAGGATGTATACTACCGTACACCACCAGGGCAAAGATGATTGTACGAGCATTGTGGGACAAGGACCAGGGCTGGGACGACCCCATTCCCGCACACCTTGCATCCACCTGGAGAGAGTGGGAGATGGAACTCCACTCACTCCCAGGCGTTAATATACGCCGAAGCTACTTCCCACCCACGGTGAGGCCAGAGACATGTAAAATGGATCTACACGTCTTCAGTGACGCCTCCGAGGTCGCCTACGGATCAGTAGCCTACTTGCGGGCCCAAGAAGAGGGGGGAGAGATCTACACAGCATTCATCCTCGCCCGCTCGAGAATAGCCCCACGCAAGCAACAGTCTATCCCACGTCTAGAGCTCTGCGCAGCCCTCGCAGGAGCGCATCTAGCCACGCTCATCCAACGTGAGCTCACCATTCCGGTGCATAGAACAATCCTGTGGTCAGATTCCACGACAGTACTCGCCTGGATCAAATCGGATTCATGCAAATACAAAGTCTTCGTGGGAGTCAGAGTCACTGAGATTCAAGAGTTAACCGGAGAGTTAACCGGAGAAGCAAACTGGCGCTATGTTGATACAAAACACAACCCAGCTGACGTCATCACCCGGGGAATGTCCCTAGATGACTTAACCCGTCATAACACCTACAGTGACGGACCAGCATTCCCTCAAGCTCCCGGAAGGAGATTGGCCCACGCCCACCCCGAGGGAAGCAAGTGACGAGGAGGCTGAGAATAAGAAACCCATGTTCTGTGGATTGAGCACTGTTGTCTCCGCAGACCCCAACATAGATGATTGCATTACCATAGAGAGTGCGCAGCAACGGACATTCCTGCGGCACCACCCAGAGATTAAGTCCCCCGCTGATATGTCAGCCAGCTGACTACGAGGAAGCAGAACTGCTTCTACTGCAACGAGCCCAGAGAGACTCGTTCCCCGATGAAACTAGACTGTCTACAGGGAGGAAAGCCCGTCCCATCAGACAGCAGATTGATTCATCTGGCCCCCGAGAGTGACACACATACCCTCATCAGAGTGGGTGGTCGCCTGCGGAGAGCCCCCCAATTTACCGGATGACATTAAGTACCCGATCGTATTGAACAGCCGACACAAGGTCACAGAGCTGATTATAAAGAAATACGACGAGGATGTACACCACGCAGGAGCAGAGAGAGTCTTCGCGGAAATCAGACGTCGTTACTGGATACTTCAAGGAAGAGAGGCGGTGCGACGCTTCCAGCGAACCTGTCTAGACTGCCGAAAGTGGCGCGCGCAGCCCAGCATACCACGGATGGCTGACCTACCTCCATGTCGCCTCCGACTCGGCGACAAGCCATTCCACTCAACAGGCATGGACTGCTTTTGGCCCGCTGCAGCATAAAGAAAGGAAGAGGCACCCGAGAAGCGGTGGGGTATTGTATTCAAATGCATGACCACCAGAGCGATACATATCGAGCTCCTTCCGACCATGAGCGCAGACTCATTCCTTATGGCCTTCCGAAGATTCACATCACGGAAAGGAAAACCGTCTACAATTATTGTCCGATCACGGGACAAACTTCAAAGGCGGAGAAAGAGAGCTGAGGGAGAGCGTTCCAAGCTATGGGCCCAGAACTTAAGACCCACCTCGCTCCAGCCCAGATTGACTTCCAATTCAACCCCCCAAACGCACCCCACCTCGGTGGGAACTTGGGAACGAGAAGTACGTTCTATAAAGACAGCCCTGTCACGCAGTACTTGGGCCCAGACTGTGGCGGAAGAAGTCCTAATGACAGTCCTCACGGAGATTGAGGGAGTATTGAACTCAAAGCCCCTCGGTTACGTCTCCAGTGATGTAGCAGATGTCGACCCAGTCACCCCCACACACCTCCTGATGGGGCGGCTAGATCCTGCGTTACCCCAGACAATGTACCGGCCTGAAGAAGCGAACGGCCGAACGAATGTGGAGGTACAGGCCAAGTATTAGCCGACAAGTTTTGGAGCAGTTTCCTACTGCACTACCTAGCCGTCTCTACAGACCCGCCAGAAGTGGGTAAAAGAGAGAGAACAATTTGACGGAAGGAACAGTCGTCATGATTATTGACCAGTCACTACCCAGAGCTATGTGGCCGGCTGCCGCGTAAGCAAAGTGATCACCGGTGCCGATGGCAAGGTCCGAGCAGCTGAAGTACTCGTCCAGGGGCGCATTTTACACCCGTCCTGTGGCGAGGCTCATAGAACTGCCCCGACTCCCAGACACAATCGATGATGACCATGACCCTATGACTTTGTGAGTTGACTGACCCTCTACAGCGAACCCTTGAGTGGTAGACAGTGCGGTTAATCTGTCTCCTGCTTAACTAATTGGGTTGGGACCAATTAGGGGGCGGCTGTTCTGAAGGATCAGATTAAACCCGAATATATATATTTATTACTATATATATATATTTAATTGTATTTGTATATCCCCTGATATCCCCTTGTATATTCCTTGTACAAATATGCATTGAATATCCCTTCTAGTCTACTGAACATCCCATAATAGTCTCCATTCTACCATTGGACGAGACCTTGGTGCCCAGGTCGCCATACCCCTCAGACCAGGTTCAATCGTACCGCTCAACATGTATGGACAAGTCCTAGTTCGCGTAGGAATATGTCTACCGCACCACTAATGGTACTATTTGTTCATAGTGCGTATCTATACTGCGCTATTAAAGTAGAGCTTTCTTTTAGGTCCAGTTCATTACCCTCCAACAGAGTGACAGACGCAAAAGCCTCCCCGCGAACCACGTGTGGGCAGTAAGGCCAATTCGGCCCAGTATCGGCATTGAGACATCGTGTATATTAATATTTGAATAGTCATATTTGGCACTATATCGTCGAGTTGACGTATTCTATTAGCTAATAACAGTCTATTCATATGTAGTGCCTCGTGCGGTAAGAGTTCTATAGTATAATCGAGCACCCCCATCGTTTCGGGGCATCAGCTGGACGCTTATCCAGGGTGGTTGACCCCACGTGAAGCTGCACCCGAGGAGCTCCAGGCCAAAGAGCGAGTGGACCTGTATATTGGATTATTCTACCGACGACGGCTAGCCTTCCCCCGGCTTGGATTATGCTTTGAGTACTTTGATTATTCTATGGATAAAGGCCAACACTGCGGTGTGTTGGAAATACCCCCCCCGGAGAGGACGACAGGTGAGAAGACGCTCTAACACGACGAGTGTCGCCTCACGTCTCTCCATCGTGGTCCGGAGGACGCCGGCCACAGAGAGTCCAACTGCTTTCATCTGTGAGATCGAGGATCGCTGGGCACCGGGTCGCACGACTGTGGGGCTCTCCCAGGATACCCTCGGCCAGACGGGATACAGCCAGACTCTACCCCCCCCCTCCAGCTGTCCTACAAGCAGTCGGAACCTTCCCCTAGTGTATCCAGCTATATAATCATTCAAGTATCATTGCTATTGTTCCCTAAATATTCCAGGTTGCATATTTGCTT
>NC_140174.1:33743126-33885883 GCF_963971535.1 Notolepis coatsorum | reverse complement strand
AGCCAGTGTTTATTTTTCATGAAATGCAACTCGATGGAGCCTTAAATGAGGGCTTGCTGTCTAAGCAGCGGGAGAGAAGACCATGTTCTTCAAACAGCCCCTCCACCACCCCTGTAGTCCCTTCTCTGACCAAACAAACCACAGGTCAGACTGATTGGCCACACAAACACTTAACACTCACATGCATGCACAATCACACACAAACACACACACACACACAACAAGATCACACACACACACATTCATGGATGTATTGGTCCACGCAAACAGACAGATGCATGCGCACACACAATCATGCACAAACGCACGCACACACACACACACACACACACACACACACACACACACACACACACACACACACACACACACACACACACACATTCATGCATGTACTGGTCCACGCAAACAGACAGATGCATGCGCACGCACAATCATGCACAAACACACACACATACACACACTCACAAACACACACAGAATAAGCACACACACACACACAAACACAAACATCCGCTAGTAAATTTCCATTTGCAACAACATGCCTTTTAGAGCCGTCTGCACATGTTGATGATTACAATAATGTTAACTCTAATCAAACGTACAAGGTATTACAGTAGTGGTGACAGTATGGGCTATTGGGTAGTTGCATTATGTTTAATGACACTTGTAAGAGCAGTTTGATGCTGAATTGTATGTTAAAGCGACAATGTGCATTTAAAGGAACACGCCAACATTTTGGACGATAAGATAATTTCCCAAAATGTTGGCGTGTTCCTTTAATTAATCAAGTTCTGGAGTGTGTAGAGAGCAGACCACCGGCGCTTCAATGTGGCACTCACCGCTGCTCTCGCCTCAAATGGTCTGGTGTGACACGCTTAGTCAGCCTTCTCCTGATACCAGAAGTACGCCTAGAACGAACAAGTCGTTTCTTCCCGCACATAATGCGTGTATTTTTTGCAACAATGGAAAACAAATTATGCCTTGACCACCAAGAAATCAAGATTTCAACAGAGCAAAGAGGCTCATGGGAAATGTATTGAAAACACTGAGACGGTACTGCTCACGTAAATACTAAAAGTACTAATTGATCGCAAGAAAAATATTTACATAATGTTAGACATGAGTAATATATTTATATATTGTATTGGCCAGCAGATGCCAGAAACGCACATTGTCTCTTTAATTGAGACCTCTAGTTGTTGAACCATATCCAGAATCTTTTTTTTTTAAATATCAATATCATATCTCATCATAAAAGCTTTTCAGTAAGCTGCTACTTATGCTCGGATACATTTTGAGAAAATGGGTTCAGTAGTTAATATTAAATATTAATATGGGTCAAATGTAATTTAGGAAATGTAATGCCTTTAGATTTACCATCCAGTCTTGACTCCTGGAAACACCATTGGTCCGGTCACACTCAAAGCTCATCTCAACTGAGTGCTGCAGCCAGTCTAAAGAAATATATAACAAAATAGAATAAAGACATAAATAGGAAATAGAACATGTGTATTAAACCATATGAAAGTATTTTTTAAACGCATAATCTTGACATTATGCTTGTGCTAACAAGTCTTTTAAATGGCAGCTTAAATACTAGATGTGTGTCTTTTCACAAACATTCCGCCGAGTGTAATTTCTATCTCTTCACTACCAGGGCATCAAGCCAATCAGGTTTCTTTATGCTTTTTGTATACTAGTATAATCTGCATCCATCTAATGTAAATGTTTAAATAGTCGGTTTCCCAAATTCAGAGTTGGTTTGTTGGTTTGTGTGAAACACCAGCGTCTTAATATTTAACATCACAAAAGACAACATGATCACTCCTAACACTGTATTTTTCACGTTGCGCCACCAGCCCGAAAGACACAAAAGACAACATGATCACTCCTAACACTGTATTTTTCACGTCGCGCCACCAGCCCGTTCCAACCCCCATCTATGGTCTCAAGTCTTTACTTGATACTAATGAAACCTGCGTGAGGACCCCGGGACTCCCCGCGTGGCCCTGTGTCAATCTTTCTTATATCATCGCTGTGGACATACTGAGTTCTGAGAGTCTCTCCGTGGGCAGACGCAGATGTTATCAAGCAGCCCTTTTGAAGACGTCTCCCGCTGGCCCACAAACACGGAGAGGGGAGGAGAGAGCATGTTGTGGCTGTGACCCTGGGGACTGTACACAGTTGGGGACAGAGACAGGGTTGGAGGGATTGCAGAATAAACAGTTATGGTTCTAATGCAGTGGCAAGAAGGACAGGCTTTGATTAAAGCCTAAAGATTCAAGATTGTTTATTGTCATGTGCACAGTTAAACAGACAGTTTGCCGTACAATGAATATCTTACTTTGCTAGTCCGCCCTTCACACAAAATCACACAATACTTAATTAAGTTTGTTTTACAATTTAAAGTCTGCTAAAACAAGGTAGAAATAGATCATTTTTTAAAAAAGGATATAAGATATATACAAGGCACAGTGAGTAACATTGCACGTTCCAATTCACAGTGTTTACAATATAAAATGGAGGTGACAATGGGTCACAGCAGCAGTTAAAAAGTGTCTTTAATGTCATAGACCACTGCAACACTTCCGGGATTCTGAAATCATGGACGAGATTGCGGGGGGAGCAAATGAATGAATGTGGATGAGAGCCTTGATGTAAGTGGTTGCAGCTACGGCTGTGTGGTTGCTAGAGACATGATCGAATAGAGTTTTATGCGCCTGAGTCTCCTGAACACGGCGCGACAAATTCCAAATCGATCAGAACTAAATCGGCCGAGCTATAGTCCCTTTTTCAGCACCTACTCCCCATACGCATGCGCAGATTGCCAACGGATTCTGAAGGCGTGCGACGCAGCGCGAAGCCGGGTTAGAATGTTCGATCAGAGGGGGAGAGCTTGTGCCTGCTTCCGTGGCCAGTGTCCTTTCAGCCGAACAGGATAATGGAAAAATGATCCCACTCAATGGCCAGACACGTCTTATGGCGACATCTACAATTACCTCATTGAGTCTCCAGGTAGACTAATGTTTATATTAAGTGCAGTGGTCTATAGGGAGGTTTAGTCTGACGTCACTGGTTGTTCCACCCGTATAGGGATTTATCATTGGGAAAATGGATTATCGGCTATTGTAACAATTCTGCCGCATGAACATTGGCAAGCTTTCCAATTTTGCACAAAATGAGTTCCATTCTACCACTAACATTATTGTTTAAGCATTTTTGGTTGCAATAAAGGTAGTTATAAAGTTTTTAATTTGTCGTAAAAAAAGAACTACATTTACCAGTAGGCAGCCTGTTGTTCAGTACGTCGCCTAATCCCCTTCACAGCCAGCTGATACCAAGCTAGCTAGCTAACGTTAACGTTACCCCACTAAACGTACTAGACGGTAGCATTATGTCTACTGTCGTGAACCATTTTAAATCAGGGCATGTAGAGGAGTTTCGGGAATGAGTCAAATGTG
This sequence comes from Notolepis coatsorum, assembly GCF_963971535.1. Classification (NCBI taxonomy): domain Eukaryota; kingdom Metazoa; phylum Chordata; class Actinopteri; order Aulopiformes; family Paralepididae; genus Notolepis; species Notolepis coatsorum. The sequence goes on along the minus strand of NC_140174.1, from coordinate 33,882,419 downwards.
CAGGTCCTCTTCTCAGACCTGTGGCACACGCATCATGCCGGCTAGCAAGCTAGCTAGCTACACGTCACGGCTTGTTGACGGAGAGAATTTCCGGACTCGACTCTGACTACAGTTGCCGTCAGCTAGGACCGGAGGGGGAGGAGCTGGGAGATGACTACCGTTGCCGTCATAGGGGGTGGGATTTTGGCGATGAGACAGTCACTTTGGCACCCCTCCAGCATAGGCGCCAGGCGTACACGCGGGAGGGGGGATTGGGTATAGGGATTGGGGGTGGGGGAGCCGCTTGCCACTCTTATCTCCCAGAGGGCCTTCGACTCCAGCAGCTCCCTGGTTCGACCTTGGTCCAGGAATTTGTTTAGGCTGAACTGACTGGCAACATTTATCCCAGCCACGTCACTTTAAATTTGATTTGAGTAGAGTGAAATATAACTCTATTGATTTGAGTGGAGTGAGTTTTAACAACTCCGTCCAAATGACTGAATGCATTAGTCCAAGTGTCCAAGTGTCTTAACACTTTAAGGACCAGCCACGAGTTTATACGTGTTACGGTGCCATGCGTTGTGGACCAGAGCCACGAGTTAACTCGTGGCAAGTTGTTATTGTTTTATTCCATATTAATAACGCTATAAACGTCCCGATCGACTTGCAGGACCTACCCGCATATTTGATTTTCGAAACATGCAATACCGGCCAGATCCGCTTAGGGGCGCCATCGCTCCACTGCAGTATCATTGAGGGCGATTGAAAAAAAAATTACTGTCTGTGGGCGTTTCATTTGAGCCTCGATCCCAGCCGAACATCTTTGATCCCATTACCGAATGCAGATTTCAGCCTGGAATAATGGGATTTATGATCAGCCAATGGACATATCGATCTACCAGATTTCGATGACTAATGACGAAATGCTGCCGGCGATCACATGGGCTGACGGTAGGATACTATTCCCCCAAATTACAGCTGGATTGGACATTGTTTTAAAACGCAACGTGATCGATTAGTGAAAATGGCTACTTGAACGCACACTGTATTGCTAATCAATAATAGTAATCGGCATCCCCCGCCGCCCCCATTTCATCCATAGATGCTCTGTAATAGTCCGGATGCTGCGCAGTTTGTTTTATTTCATTCGTATATATACAGCAGAAATGGCGTTTGATATAACGTGACTAGCCTTTAGCCTATTATCTAGCTCCCCAGAAAAAAGACGAGGCGAAAACTGCGATAAACCTTATATTCACGGCGCTATAAAATGACAACCAACCGATGGATTTTTATTTTCTTTAAGCCATTATGAAGGCACGGTTTATGCACTCAAGTGACAATGAGAATGGACAGATAGCAATAATATAAAGTATATATATAGCTGTTAGAAAGTACATCGGTTTGTTACAAAGCGTTGTCCTCCAGCCATATATTACACTGCAAGCCGTGGTCGTCAATGTGTTAATCAGTTCATTTTGGTAAGTCCTGTGCGCGGTAAACAGATCCAAAATCTTCTTATTGCAGTCCAAAAGCTTCGATAATCCAAAAATGACCACGTCTTCAAGTTGGTAGCCCGATTATGATGTCCCAAGAGGCAGAGAGGGTTAGCCTTATTCTGCTTCTTGACGAAAATATGCAATCCACTGATTAGATCCATTTCGAGTTGATTTGAGTATAGTCCGGCACGAAGCACAGAGCATAGCAGCGTCAGGCTTCATGGAGCAGTAGAGGCGGCGGTAGGAACGGCCTTGAGGAGCTTGGGGAGAGGAGAGAAATGCGACTGTCTCTGGGAAGGGCTGGAGAGGAATTGAATGACATCATGACATTTATGGCATAGGGACATACATGACATACAGGTATATAGTACTGTTACATTTGTGACATATATGATATGCAAATATACAGTACTGTTACCCATAGATCCTGACAGAGATTATACATATGATGGGGAGGAGACTGTACATTAGGAGGGGATGGGTGGGTGGGAGAGAAATATACATACGGTGGGGAGAGAATATATACATACGGTGGGGAGGACTGTACATTAGGAGGGGGTGGGTGGGTGGGATAGAAATATACATACGGTGGGGAGAGAATATATACATACGGTGGGGAGGAGACTGTCTATTAGGACGGGGTGGGGGGGGGTTGGACATTTACGGTGGCCAGTTTAGAATTGCAGCCTCCCGTAGGTGCTCTTTTAGAGCGGTTTTGAATGTGGGTAGGGATTCACATTCCTTTACAGCTTTGGGTAGGGCGTTCCACATTGATATGGCATAATTGCGAAACGTATTTAGTCCCTTGTTTGAGCCGAATCTGGGTTTAACATGATTTGTTGAGCTTCCTTTGGTGTTGTGGTCGTGGTATTCACTGACCTTTGGGAAGTATTTTGACATGTACATGGGTACCTTAGTCGTATAGTGTATCTTGTAGACCAGGCCCATTGCAAGTTGCTGTACTCTGTCGTCTACTCTAAGCCATCCTAGGTAGTCAAAGTGGGCAGGGGTGAGGTGGGTTCTAGGAGTAAGGTCAAGTAGTAGTCTGACCAGTTTGTTTTGTGATGTTTGTAATCTTGTTTTTAGCGCCTTTGAGGTGCTTTGGTACCATGAGGTGCAAGCATAGTCGTAGTACCCTTGAATGAGTGCTCCTGCCAGAGTCTTCAGGGTATTCTTGTTTACCAGAGAGGAGATCCGGTACAAGAATCTAGTTCGTTGGTTGACTTTTATTATTACCTTGGATGCCATTTTGTCACAGGAAAGATTTGCCTCTAGGATGGAACCTAGGTATGTAATTTCATCTTTCCTTGTGACAATATTGTCACCCACTGTAACTGGGAAGCCGTCGGTCTTGCTGAGTTTGTTATTTGATCCGAAGAGAATGGACTCTGTTTTACCCAGGTGTAATGATAGTTTGTTATCAGCGAGCCAGGTGCAGATTCTGCCGAGTTCTGAGCTTGTAACTTGTTCTTGTCAGAGACCAGCAGGGCTGAGTCGTCCGCGAACAAGAACAAGTTGCAGTCACAAGCTGTAATTTGCATAAATTAGGAACAGTAGCGGTCCTAGTATGCTTCCTTGTGGAACACCACAGCTCTACTATAACTATAACTACTACTACTGTTGTGTCCATAAGTTCCCTGGCAGAATACTTTGTTTGTGAGGACAAAAGTATACAAAGAGGAGAGAACCATTTTAAATCGGGGCATGTTAGAGGAGTTTCGGGAATGCCGGCTAGCAAGCTAGCTACTAACGTCATGTAAAAAACAATAACGTTATAAACTATACACAATATGTACAACGAAACAATGATTTACATTAGTATTTACAGTGATTTAATATGCAGCGAAATAACATTATACGATTTAAAATATAAATACAAATATGGTAACGTGATTGTTGCTTTTAAAAATGGTGGTGGCTTTAGAGAATAATGGTTATGATCACCAGAGAGATACTAGCCACAGATCCAGGGTCAGTTATTTTCCCATTGTACGAATTGTTAAGCTTATGGAATGTAAGGGAAATCTGATCCTAGGTCTGTGACTACAGGCAGGAGGCTATGCTGTGGTGACGTCAGTCACCAGCGCCAAATAGCAGTGTAGTTTCCCAGCAAACGAAAATATAATCGTTGTTATTTTGCTACCTTTACGATTAATTGTGAATATTGTTGAGCTATAGATTGTGGATGAATACGCACAGAAAGGTACACCATGCCAATGTTAATGCTTTATTTATCTAAAACGAGCCGATTTAGAAATGGTCAATGGGGAAATACATTAAGTGGAACAGAGGGTGGAACAGGAAAAAACAAAAATGACGTAACCACTACACCTCCCTATAGCCGCTCACATTACCACCACAAGCTCCCCCCCTCTGATGGAACATTCTAACGCGGCTCCTCGCCGTGTCGTGCGCCTTCAGAATCCGTTGGCAATCTGCACATGTGTATGGGGAGTAGGTGCTGAAAAAGGGACTATAGCTCGGCAGATTTAGTTCTGATCTATTTGGAATTGGTCATGTCGTGTTCAGGAGACTCAGGCGCATAAAAGTATATTCGATCATGTCTCTAGCATCCACACAGCCGTAGCTGCAACCACTTACATCAAGGCTCTCATCCACCTTCATTAATTTGCTCCCCCCGCAATCTCCTCCATTATTTCAATGTAACGCGGAAGTGCAGTGGTATATAGTTTGGGGGAAGGGTGACAGTGAGGTCACAGCAGCAGTCAGGTCAGAGTGTCTGCCTGGCACAAAACAAAAGAGGGGGTTGGGGGATCACAGTTAAAAAAAATATTGCTGTTCACCCAAAATATCCCTATCCATCCAGATAGTTTTGGAGATATCTAAGATTTCTGATGTAGAGATGTCTGCTGTAGAGATGTCTGCTGTAGATATGTCTGCTGTAAAGATATCTGCTGTAGAGATGTCTGCTGTAGAGATGTCTGCTGTAGAGATGTCTCCTGTTTCAAAAGCACTGTCTCTTTCCAGAAATCATGAATACTCAGGATAATATACACATACCTTGTTGTGAGCAGTTTCATGTAGGAACTATTTTCTACAAGAACAACCCCATTCATTATTGGTCGCCTGTAGTTTTTTTTTCAAAAGTATTTTCAATCTGGTTACTGTATTTTACAGTATTAAAAAAAATTCTGATTAGTAATCTCACTACATGTAATACATTACTTCCCAGCCCCTGGTTAGTCTTTCCTGGGAGGAGAAAGGGAGGAGGACATTGTACAGCGTGGCCACCTGCTAGTCATAATGTCCTCAGCCTATCTGCCTGCCTGTCTGTCACCTGTCTTTTGTGCTTGTTCAAACACTTTCTCAACTCCTACTGAACCAATTCCACCCTCCCCCCGCTGCCCATTCAGCTGGGCTAGCACAGGATGTAACAATACAAAGTGAGACTCCACAATGGTGTAAACAAGGTAATCTATAATGTTGATTTACAAGTCATAAAGACATGTATAAATAAAAATCTCAGTTGTTCCTGTCTGGTGCACTTGCTTGAATAAGCTACACTTTTACAGAGTAACCTGCTTGTTTCTTTAAAGGATGATACTAGTGTTTTTGTTGTTGTGTGGGTTCCAAGACATTCTTGCCTTGATAGAAAAATGTATTTATCCATTATTTTTCATAATCGTTTACAATTACTGGGGAAAATGTGGTGCTTATAATTTTTTTGTGCAGATTCACCACTGCCATAAACTTCCATCATATTACCATCAGTATGGTGTTTTAAATTGGATTACACCATGGTATTATCTAAGTACAAAGGTTGTATCATGGTGATACATAACATACCATGGCAGTACCATGGTAAAACTGAAATTACCATCATACTACCATGGAACTTTTTGGTGATGGTTCTAAGCTACAATGCGTTGTATCTCAAAATGTGTCCGTAAGAGAATATACTGCCATTCTACTAACTACTACTACTACTATTATTATTATTATTATTATTATTATTATTATTATTATTATTATTATTATTATTATTATTATTATTATTATTATTATTATTATTATTACTATTTATATTATTATCTTTTCCCCCCCACCACCCCCTATGCTGCTATGCCACCTGGATTTCCCCAAGGGGATTAATAAAGGAACACTTGACTTGACTTGACTTAAACACCACATTAACCTATGAAATGCATCAGATTTTAGATTTGAGTAAAATCAGCGGTGCATTTATTTAAGACCCTTTTGCAGATACACTGGAAGCCTATGGCAGTAGTGAATGTGCAAAAAAAATTACATTTCTCAGTAGCCTAATTATGAGATTATGAAAAAGAATGTATGACTTGCCTCAAGGCAATGCCTTGGAACCCATCATCTTTTCTCCCCTCCCTTGTCTATCAACTTGATATGGTCTCATACCGTGCCTGAGATGTTGCTTCATCTGTTGCTTTGGCACGTTAAAGTCAGAGAGTTGTGTTTTGTGCCACCAGTTTCATGGCTTATAGTGAATTTGGAAGAATGTGAATGTGAGCTTTCAAAGACATGTTGTCCTGCGTGTTGCCTTATTAAAGTGGCTTGATGCATACAATGTTTACAATTATCTCCCAGTTTTATCCTCGGTGGTACAGTTATTGTAATGCAGAGAATGATTTTGTCTGTAAGCACTGACTAGAGTTGTAGTTTTATATGGAAGTAAATAAATGTTTAACATGGGGTTTGGAGTCTTTTCTATCAATGCAGCACTGATCTCGTGGTGTTGTAATGACACAGCTAAATGCATTACAGATTATCCCATTACCCAGGGGTGTAAAGTACTTGAGTAATTGTACTTCGTTACAATACTTAAGGCCCTTGTTACACACACTGTTTTTGTGCTCGTTTGAATACGTTTTTGAATACGTTTGCTGTCCCTATTAGATAGAAATGCCGTTTTGGCAGGAAACGTTGTGGCCCTACTGAAAACGGTAAATTGTGTTTCCGTTTTTGGAATAGCGCCAAAAACTCGCCGACAACATGTTGTGTAATCTGCGCGGAGCCGTTGTTGCTCAACGCCCATGCGCAGTAGATACCATCTGCGTGCCCTTCCGGTGACAACAGAGCTGTCCCAAATATAGCTGCAGCTACCATGTGTTGTCAAGTTATTGTTATAAGGACCCCAGTCCAAGCTACAACAGTCTGCATTCCCTTAACAATTGTTTGTATTGAGCCGTATTGTATTGTACCCATTATGCAATATGTTAAATAAAGTTTACATCCATTCATTCTGCTAGCATTACCGATTGCATGAGCACTGCAGCTGGCTAACGTGAGCTAGCGTTAGCTATCAGACCCTGTTAGCTCAAGCTCCTCTTTCAATCTTAACAAGCATTAAACAAAATGGCCCAGTCATCTATTCACCTTTGTTTAATACACACAGCGTTGTCTCTAATGTTATCTAGCTACTGATAGCTCCCGATATCATCAGTTTGGTGCTGGCTGGTTAAAGTGAGCTAGCGTTAGCTTCTAGCCACAATGCTATACTGTTATACTGGCATATTCCATTCACGTTAGCATGTAGCTAACAATGTAGCTAACAACATCGCCGATCCTTTTTGAGACTAAAATATCCGCTCTTGGTGGTCACTTGTGTTGATGTTAGTTTTGTTTCATCAACAAATGAGAGGCAGAACACACAGTGAATGTATCCGTTTTGTTTATTGCACTTTTATTACACTTTGCTGAAAAATAAGTGCTGCATTGGGTAAATAGGCATTTAAAGATGGCGGCGCCTTGTTGACATTTTCTTTGCAGGAAGTGTATTGGCACATTCAAGTTCTGATTGGTTGAAAATTGCCTTCATGTTCGCCACCTACTGCCACCTACTGCTTTGGCAGTGTACTACATCACTGTGCTCAGGTGACAAAACGAAAGTGTGACTCGCCTACCGGCTACGTTGCGACCTGGAAAAGCGAAACTCATCTGAAAACGAAACTCAGTCTAACCGCAGCCACAACTTAAGTACTGTTTTGGGGGATTTGTACTTTACTCAAGTATTATTAGGTTTGTATACATGTACTTTTACTCAATTACATTTCAGAGAAAAAAAAACATACTTTCTACTCCTTACATTTAAAATGCAGACCTACAAAGTACAAATCTCACAGGTCCAGCTATTATAATTAGTATATTTGTTTCTCTGGCCGAACTAACGTTAACGTTATTAATCCATGGCCGCACTTTATTTAAAAACAGTCAATCAAATCCCCATCAATGAAAAATCAACCCGCCCATACCCATGCTGATTGGTCCTTGTGCAAAAAAAGCGGGGATCTTTGATTAAACACCTGCTATCAGAAGAATAGACAGTCAGAGTGACAAGCTACAGAAGATGGCCGCAAATGATAGTACGAGTGATGAAGAGGACGAAACGGAACATTTCATTGCCCTGGAATAAAAAAAAGTTTTTACTTTTACTCAAGTGTGTTTTTAGCCAGATACTCTGACTTTTACTTGAGTACAATTTTTAGACGGTACCCGCATACTATCCCACTGCATCACAGACTACATCAGGTTCTGTGAGGAGAGCATCGTACCCACAAAGAGGGTACGCTGCTTCTCAAACAATAAACCCTGGATTAGCAAGGACATTAAACACCTGCTAAACAGGAAAAAGAGGGCCTTCATGGCAGGGGACACTGAGCAGGCCAGGGCTGTCCAAAGGGAGCTCAAAAAAGAGCTAAGGGCAGCCAAGGTCAGCTACAAGGACAGGCTGGAGGGCAGACTACAGGCCAACAACACCAGGGAGGTGTGGGCGGGGGTTAGGAAGATCACTGGTTTCAAACAGCAGGGCGCAGCTGTGGAGGGCCCTCCAGAGCGTGCAAACGAGTTCAACACGTTCTTCAACCGCTTTGACCAGAGTGGCCTCCCCACACCCCTCCCCCCACCCATCGACACCAGCACCAGATCACACCTACAAAGCAGCCCCCCCACCCCCCACCCCCCCACACCCATCAGCAACGGCACCCCACCCCCAACACCAGCAGACTGCCCACCACCCCCAACCCTGACGATCACAACCAGTCAGGTCAGTAGGCAGCTCTCCAAAATTAATGTGAACAAGGCCAGAGGACCGGACAACACCAATCCCAGGGTGCTCAAGGTATGTGCAGAGCAGCTGGCAGCACCGCTCCAGCATCTTTTCAACCTCTCCCTGAGGCTGGAGAGGGTGCCCCAGCTCTGGAAGACCTCCTGCATTGTCCCGGTGCCCAAGAAGGGACGTCCCAGCACCCCCAACGACTACAGGCCAGTCGCTCTGACGTCACACGTCATGAAGACGTTTGAGAGACTGGTCCTGCAACACCTCAAGCCCCTGGTGCGTGACTCCCTCGACCCCCTGCAGTTTGCATACCAGGCAAACATCGGGGTGGAGGATGCCATCATCTACATGCTCCACAGAGCGTACACGCACCTGGAAAAGCCGCGCAGCTCAGTGAGGATCATGTTCTTTGATTTTTCCAGCGCCTTCAACACCATCCAGCCGTCACTGCTAGCGGAGAAGCTCTCTGCGATGCAGCTGGAGCACGGCTTGGTGGCCTGGATCAAGGACTACCTCACTGAGAGGCCACAGTACGTCAGACTAAAGGACAGTCAGTCTGACGTACTGGTGAGCAACACCGGCGCCCCCCAGGGAACTGTGCTGTCACCCTTCCTCTTCACCCTCTACACCTCAGACTTCTGCCGCAACTCCAGCGGGTGCCACCTGCAGAAGTTCTCAGACGACTCCTCCATCGTAAGCTACATCACCGACGATGATGAGGAGGAGTACAGAGCCCTGGTGGAGAGCTTCGTGGGGTGGAGCGACAGCAACCACCTCCAACTCAACACCAGTAAGACCAAGGAGCTGGTGGTGGACTTCCGGAGGGGCAAGAAGAGGCCCCCCCCGATTCCCATCTCCATCCGAGGGGTGGATGTGGAGATGGTGGACTCATACAAGTTCCTTGGGGTACACCTGAACAATAAACTGGACTGGTCGGACAACACAGAGGCCCTCTACAGGAAGGGACAGAGCAGGCTGTTCTTCCTGAGGAGACTCAGGTCCTTCAATGTGTGCAACAAACTGCTGCAGTCTTTTTACCAGTCTGTTGTGGCCAGCATCCTCTTCTATGCTGTGGCATGCTGGGGAGGCTACATCAACTCAAGGGACACCAACAAGCTCAACAAGCTGGTGAGGAAGGCTAGCTCTGTGGTGGGAGTCGAGCTACCTAGACTTGAGGTGATGGTAGAGAGGGGGATGATAAGGAAGCTGGATGCCATCATGGAGAACCCCTACCACCCCCTCTACGACGAGCTAGTCAAGATGAGAAGCTCGTTCAGCCACAGACTCATCCCCCCCCGACACTCAACTAACCGCCTCGGACAGTCCTTCATACCAGCGGCCATCAGGCTCCACAACAGTGGGCAGCGACTAGCAGCCTCCAGGCCCCACAACAGGGGGCAGCGACAGCGACTGCTACCAGACATTGACCTGGGACTTATAGGAACCCAAGGGGGACAAAGTAGACTACCCTGGTACTTTGATTAATGTATACTCAGTAGATCGTAAATTATTATAACACTACCTCTTGCATACTGCACCTCATGTGACACTGTGAATAATGTGAATATTCCTCAGCTAGTCAGATAGTAAATTATATTGACCATATTGATCAAATTGTTTACACTGCCTGTGTTGTCTTTTACTACCTGTATACTGTGTTGTTTTACTACCTGTACCCCTCCCCCCCTCCCCCCCATGCTGCTATGATGCCTGAATTTCCCCAAGGGGATCAATAAAGGAATATCTTATCTTATCTTAAGTATAATTTCTGGGTACTTTTTACACCCCTGTCATTACCTTAAAGGAACACGCCATTATTGGAATTACCATCTTCTCCAGAGTCAGACGAGAAAATAAATACCAATTTCCTCTCTGCAAGCTAGCCTAGCTTCGCACATGAATGGAAGCGAAGCATAGTGGCTAGCCTAGGCATTGGTCAACTGAACCGCTCCCAGAGTTTTAAGCCAGGCTAGCCGCTACGCATCTGCTTCCATTCATTTATGTTAAGATACTGTAGGTTAGCTTGCAGCCGGATAGCTTTCTACTAAACGCACAGAGAGGAAATTGGTATCTATCTTCTTGTCTGACTCTGGGGGAAGACGGTAAGTGCATTTCCCATAATGTTGACGTGTTCCTTTAAAGGACGGTTCACTTTTTAAACATTGTCTGGCATGATGTAGTGCAGGCCATCATTTCACCAGTCACTTTAGTATTGAGAAACCAATCCAATGGGGCAAGTGTTTTAGCCTTCAAAAACCTTGATACATGTCCTTTTCCAAAACAGGAAGCTCACAGTATAATCAGATGCGTCTTCAGGTCTAGTGAGGAAATGGTTGCAACAAGCCATAGCCTATCAAAAGTTAAGACTTATGCATGTAACTGGACAACTTGCTGTAGTAGAACAAGGCATATGAAACTCAGTGCTAAGTTTCTCACTAAATCAAATCAAAATCTATATTTATAAGGCCCGACAACACACGTTAATGTCCCCATGGGCCGGACACGTCTTCTTTAAACAAGTGAAGAAGAAACATCACAATAAATCAAGAACAAAACAAAAACACCATGAATAAATAAAATAAATGAATGCAACACTCCCAGACATACCCCACGCAATACTAAATTGATCAGTGAAATTATGGCCTGTACTAGTCAACATCATGCCAGACAATGTTTAAATAGGGCCTGGGTTAAAAAAAATATATATATATATATATATATAAACATCTAATGACATGTCCACTCTGTCTTGATAAAATGCTTTCTGTGTTCTCTGCATTGTCATGATCAGTTTACTGATTTGCAGGTATGACTGTCTGTCTCTCATATTTCCCACAAAGTGAATGTTCCGAGAGGACAGAATATCATAGATTCTTCTTAGCCGAAACTGCTGCGAATACAGTTACAGAATGAGGAGACCTGTGCCTTTTGGGGGGCTTCCCTCCCCTTCTCCCAAATCCCTTGCTACCCCATGGTTTTTAATGTAAATTACTTAGTTTAAAAGGAACACACCAATTATGGGAAATGCGCTTACTGTCCTCTCCAGGGCCAGACAAATGAATGGAATTGGATCAGCTAGCCTAGCTGTTGGCCAAAAAACACCTCTCCTGGAGTTTTAAATGAGCTAATCCGTATCAACTAATCCATCTACTGAAGTGAAAGCACAGAGAGGAAATTGGTTTCTATCTTCTTGTCTGACTCTGGGGGAAGACGGCGCATTTCCCATAATGTTGCCGTGTTTAAGTGTGATTGATTGATTGATTTAAGATACTTTCTTTTATTATAACTTTTCCATATTCTCATTATTGGGGGGCTGGTAGAGGGAGAAGGTAGCCCTCTGTACTGTGCTTGATCAAGTTCAAGTTTCAAGTTTCGAGTTTCTTTATTAGTTGTCATACAGAAATACAGAATACTTTTGTATGAAATGCTTCTTTCTGTTTTGCTCCTGAGAGTGTGCTAGGTAAAAATAGATAATTATAAAATAAGTATAATAAGTATAAAATAGAAAGTCAAGTACTTAAACAAGTGTAAACAAGACAAAAATTGTGTGTTCGACTGAATGGGCCACTCTTTGTAGTCTGCTACGGTCTTGTGCGGTGCTATTCCCAAACCAGGAGGTGATATTGCCAGTCAGGATGCTCTCTATTGTGCATGAGTAGAAGTTCTTAAGGATCTTCTGACTCACGTTGAACTTCCTTAGGCGCCTAAGGAAGTAGAGGCGTTGTCGTGCTTTCTTGACTACACTGTCACGGTCCATGTCAAGTCCTCGGATATGTGGACTCCAAGGTACTTAAAACTGTTCACTGGTGCCCCGTCGATGCTGAGGGGGCTGTAGTCCCTGACCCCCGACCTCCTAAAGTCCATAATCATCTCTTTTGTTTTGCTGACGTTCAGGGAGAGGCTGTTCTCCTGACACCATCCCGCAGAACCTCTACCTCTTCCAGGTAGGCCCTCTCATCGTTTGCAGAGATCAGGCCCACCACTACTGTGTTGTCAGCAAATAAAGATTGTGTTGTTGTTCCGCTCAGACCCGGCACCATGGGCGGGCATTAGGGGGCCGGGCCCGCCCACTGAGTCACCTGTGCCCACCCTGGTAAACAATTTTTTATTTTTTTTTTGTCAATCAAAGTCGACTATCCAAATCCTTAGTTGGGGACAGCCCTAGTGGGCACTGATGTCAACAACAACACTACTGAAGCTAGCACGGCACTCTGTGAGAATTTATTTTCTACCCTCAAGAACATCGCCTTAGTATGCTTCATCGACGCAAGGCCAATTTAATTCAGTTGGCATTTGAGAAGGACTTAACAAAAAAGTTCAGGAATGAGTGGAGGGGCAGTGTTTTAAGATGATTTCACTCTGTCCCCAAACGCTGCTTGCCACTCTACTAATGAGTAGCCTGTGGAGGAATTTTGTTAGCTTTTTTATGCACCTTATTTTTGTCAGTTCAGTTCAGTTTGTCAGTGAATTCAGAAGTGTTGAATAAATGGAGACTTTTCAAAGATATAGAATAGAATAGAATAGAAATGTATTATCCTGAGGGAAATTTGACACTGCAAATCACTCAACATTAAACATTTAGACAGAACAAGTCACGAATAACAAAACAAATGGCCTAAGAATAGAATAGAATAAAATGAAATAGAATAAAAATAGAATAAAAGATACAGTAAATAAATACAGTAAAAATATACTGAAGTCTACAGTAGGTGTAATATTGCACAGTGCTGTTTAAAAAGTAAGAGTCCAGGAAGATGGTAACTGTCACTCTGTGCTCAGTGATGCAGTGAGGCACAGTGATGCATTGTATAGTCTGATGGCTGTCGGAATGAAGGACTTCCTGTGCCGTTCAGTGCTGCATTTAGGTAGTGTGAGCCTATAACATGCTCCTCCTGTCAGCCAAGTCTGTGTATAGTGGGTGGGAGGGGTTTTCCCTGATGGCCTGGAGCTTAGCAAGGTTCCTCCTCTCCGCCACCCTCGCTAGAGTCCAGCTCCACCCCAACCACGCTACTGGCCTTCCTGACCATCTTATCCAGCCTGTTTGTGTCCCCTGCTCTCAGTTCGCTGCCCCAGCAGGTCTGTTATATATATCTGTTCAGTCTGTTTTTGTATAAGTGAATGTTCTTAAGATAGAGAGAAATTAGATTTTTCAATTGCCTCTCTGCTGTTTAGTTCAGCACCGTGATCAGCACCAAGCAAGCCACAGCGCTGTTGTCCCAGCTGAAACGTATAAAAGGGAACCTGTGTTGAAAAACCATTGTGCCCCCCCGAGAACATTTGATGCCCCCCCACTAATTTGTTTCTGCAGCCTGGTCTGGTTCCGCTGTGCCACACAGTCGTGTGTGTGTACAGCAAGTAGAGGAGGGGACTCAGAACACAGCCCTGGGGGGGCCCTATGTTGAGGGTGATGGATGAGGAGGTGCAGTTGCCTGCTCTCACCACCTGAGGTCTGCCTGTCAGGAAGTCCAAGACCCACTGGCAGAGGTCATAGTTCAAGCCCAGGTCCCTGAGCTTGGCTATGAGTTTGGAGGGGACTATGGTATTGAATGCTGAGCTGTAGTCGATGAATAGCATTCTCACATAGTTCCCCTGCCTCTTGTCCAGGTGTCATGCTGCTGTGTGCAGCACATGGGCTATGGCGTCCTCCGTGGACCTGTTGGGGCGATATGCAAATTGCAGGGGGTCCAGGTTGATGGGGAGGGAGGAACAGATGTAGCCCTTCACTAGCTTCTCAAAGCACTTCATGGCTATGGAGGTGAGAGCTACAGGGCGGTAGTCGTTGAGGCAAGCGGGCTTGGATTTTTTGGGTACAGGGATAATGGTGGACTACTTCAGACAGGTGGGGATGACAGCCTGTTCTAAGGACAGGTTAAATATGTCAGTGAATACCGGGGCCAGTTGGTCGGCACAGACTTTTAGGACGCGGCCGGGGATACCGTCTGGTCCTGCTGCCTTCCTGATATTCACTTTCTTAAAGGTCCTCCTCACCTCATGTTCTGTTATCCTGAACACTGAGTCTCCATCGTCAGTGGCCCCCCCCTCCATTGCAGTGGTTTGTAGGCTGGTGTTGTTATTTTTATTTAAATTTTCTTTTACTTTCTCTTTTTCCCCCTTTCTTTTTCCGTTTTTCTCCCATCCCAATGTTATTCGTTATGCCAATTCCCAATCCCCTACCTGGTCGTTGTGTGCTCTGCCCCCTACCGTCGGTCTGGGAGGGCGGAGACTATCACATGCTTCCTCCGACACATGTGTAGCCAATCCCCACTTCCTTTCAACTGGCAGCGCGGACTCTCACTGGGGGAGTGTAATGTGTGGAGGACACTACCTCCCCCAGGATCCGACCTCGCTGTGCAGGCGCCCCGACCGATCTGTAGGAGTCGCTGTTTTACAATGACCAGGACCCACCCTCGCCGGGTTTCCCACCCTCTAACACTGCCAATTGTGTTAGTATGGACGGTCGGCCAACCCGGAAGCACCACAGCTGGATTCGATCCCACTGTCTCTGTGGTGGTGGGCAGACGCTTAGACCGCTGTGCCACCCGGCCGCCCTTGGTGTTCTTATTCACAGCCTCAAACCTCGCATAGAAAGGTATTGAGATCATTTGCCAATGAGATGTCACTGTTCAGCTTGAGGGAGGTGCCTTTGTAATCTGTCATCGTTCTGAGGCCCTGCCACCAATGTTCCCTCAAATTTTCTTTCGGTCTGAGCAAACACTCAAACCTCCTGAGCAGACATCAGCAACTACTGAGCAACATACGTCACCTGCCGATTAACCGGTTAGTTGATAAATGGCGGTTTGTAAAAAATCTGAGAATCTTAATTTCCCTCAATGTCTAACATAAAAATATATAAATTTTGCTGATACACCGAGAAATAATACAAAAAGGCATATTATATTCCTTAATCAAATATTTATTTGACCATTGATTGACGATACAACAATACATATACAAGACAATACAAGACGATACAGAGCAAAGTCCTTACTTTGGCGGTGGCGGTGTGAGTCGTGTCACTAACTTTCTTACTTAATGAGGCTGACTCGTCATTATTTTATTAAGTGAATTATAATGCAACTTCAAAGGTGACCATAATGTGATTTTTTTTTTAAAGAGGACACTGCCTTCAGCCTCAAGATACTTAATGATACTCAAAGTTTACTCAAAGATGCCTTATCATTATAATATATTTAAAGTATGCCTCCTCTGTATGGATATACAATTATTGTTTATATTATTTTATATAACAAAATAATATCTCTCTATAACCAAAGTTACTCAACATGCTGTATTATGCCTAAAGTAATCTATCTGAAAAATCTCAAGAAAATAACTAAATCAACCTATGACAAAATAATATATATTTTCAAGTCTTACTGGACAAAATAAATAACAAGAAAAATATGAAAATTAGTGTACTAAACTAATTTATTACACACATAATCCTTAGAATGATTGTATCATAACAAGCATCTTATCAAACCAAAACATCATTTTGAGGCATCAAAATAGTTTTCAATTATTTTCTTTCTCTCTCTGTATAGCTGCATACTTCAATCAATTCGGTCAACTTTGCCATCAAACTCTCGCCTCGCACTGCTTTGTTTGTAATGTTTTTCTGTGTCCATGTGAGCTTTGAGATTGCCACCACTTTTATTAGACACAGAAACATATGGTCAAGCTTTGCACGCGTTGCACTCCGCTTCTAATTAGTCTCGACCGGGACGATAAATTGGGAATTTTCTCTGCAGTTAATCTGTAATGTACATTTTCGCGTTTGCATTCGAGCCAGCGATGCTGGTCGGATCTGTCCGCTTCGCCTATTGCTTATTAACAGCGGAGGAGTGCGCCGAATGCTTCCGCGTTTTCCCTGATTGGCTGCGACACGCCCCGCGGCAGGCGCGGCAACCACAGAGCGGAGCGGGAGCGGAGCGGCAGAGCTTGCGGCATTATTTAGCCGTAAACCGCCATGATTCTCATTCGAAGCTTAGCTCACCTGGCAGCGCGGTGGTCCTGCGGTCCTGCGGTCCGTTGGTTTCAAGTTTGAATCCCATCAATTTTTTTTTGTTTTTTCTTTTTTTAACATGTATTCTTTCGCCGGTTAAGGTTAGGCATGGTTAAGGTTAAGGTTAAGGTTAGGCATTGTTTCGGAGTTGGTTAAGGTTAGAAAGGTTAAGTTTAGGCGCTGTTAAGGAGCTGGTTAAGGTTAGAGTTTGTCTTAGAGAATGGCAATATTCTTTCTATGGTTAAGGTTAAGGTTAGGCATGGTTAAGGTTAAGGTTAAGGTTAGGCATTGTTTCGGAGTTGGTTAAGGTTAGAAAGGTTAAGTTTAGGCGCTGTTAAGGAACTGGTTAAGGTTAGCGTTTGTCTTAGAGAATGGCAATAGACAGCCTATTTCCGCACTGCCGCTCTCTCGCGCTGCCGCGGTCACATGGTCACATTGTCTCATTCTTGCACTCCTCCGCTGTTAAAATGGAACACGCGTCCGCTTCCTGCTCTGTTGTGTGTGTCTGTGTGAGCGAGCAGTAGCGACGCCCACAAAGCACTGAAAGCGAGGCTTCTCTTGGTAACGTCACACGCAACAGGTTACCGTAGTATTCGGTGCAATGCGGCAATCAATTTAACTACATGCATATTTTACACAAACGTTTGTGCGCGACAGATTTCAGATGTGCGCGGGAGCGTTTTGCCATGTGCGCGCGCACAGGCGCACCTTAGGGGGAACATTGCCTGCCACATACCTCTAGAGTCAGCCTGTTCAACCTTATCTCTGTAGCGCCGTTTTGCCTCTATTACTGACCTCCTTACGTTGTATCCCGCCGCCTTGTGTTCATTCATGTTGCCTGTCACAAGCCCGGTGTTGTAGGCTGAGGTGCGCGCTTTCAGAGCCTCACGGACGGATTTGTCTATCCAGGGCTTTTGGTTTGGGTAAACTCTAATTGTGGTAGAGGGGATTGTTTCTTCTACCAGAGTACAAATAAAGTCCAGCACTGTTTCAGTGTAGTCATTAATATTGCCTGTGTTATCGCGGAAAACGTCCCAGTCTGTGCATTCAAGTGCAGCTTGGAGCGTCTCCTCTGATTCCACAGACCACCGCTTAAAGGGGAACTATCTTATAAATGGCCTTTTTGAGTGTTTAGCATTGTTTCCTATGTGAACTTATATTAATATGATCTATGTCTCAAAATTCTCATATTGGTGCATTCTTCCAATTCTCCTCTCACAATATTCACCCTCACTGAACTGAGTCATCTGAAAATGTGCCTATCTGTGATGTCATAAAGACACCGCTGCATGTTAATGTTGAGATACAAGATGAGCTGCACACAGTGGCACCTGCACCTGCACCTGCAGCCCAGGCTCAAAACGTCTCGAGATCTTGAGGTAGAAAAATGCTGTTTTTGAGGACTTGATTAGAAATACAAAACAATGAATAAAAAAAATATATATATTACAGAGGTGTTCCATAGACTCACTGGAATTGTGTAAAAGTGCCAAATAGTGAAAGAAATAGTCAAATAGTTCCCCTTTAAAGGAAAACTCCAACATCTTGGGAAATTAGCTTATTTAACATCTTCCCTGGAGTTAGACAAGAAGATACATACCTTTTTTGTCTCTGTGCGTGCATTTAGCTTTGGGAACAGTCGCTCCGTTAGCGTAGCTTAGCTTCAGCACTGGAAGTGGGGGAGATCCGGAGCTTCATCACTGGAAGTGGGGGAGATCCGGAGCCTGACGTTCCCTTACACTGTATACAGTCACGAAATACACTCCAAATACAACTCCAAAACGTTCATGTAAACATGTTGTGACCTGTGTATTCACCACGTGGAGAAATACAAAATAATTGAATTAGACAATTACGTTTTATAAGCAAATATACTCGGAACTATTTTTTGCCTAACCACTCCTCTGGGCGCAGTGATTTCAGTGCTACCTGCTAACGTCGAGGGGGCGGGCACTGAGACTGCCGGTGTCTGGCCAGTGTTTACATTTTCATTTCATTCAAAGCATCCGAACCGATTGAATTGAAGCTATCGCTACCTGCTCGCTCTGATATCTCAACTTTATAATCATGGTACATTACTGTTTTGTAAATGGTTGTGATAATCTACAAGGTAGGCCAGGTGATCCCTTTTCTTTTCATAGAATTCCAACAGAGCCGGAAAGGATGAAGACATGGCTACTTCCTCTGAACATGGATCTCAACACACCGATTGAAATAATTCATCATCCTCTGAGGATTCTTCTCTTTCAAAGTCAGACATGATTAGCAGCAGTCAAGTAAGTATGTCGCTAAGCTACTAGTCACATTGGTAAACACTGGCCGACCGCCCCTCTCGACGTTAGCAGGTAGCACTGAAATCACTGCGCCCAGAGGAGTGGTTAGGCAAAAAATAGTTCAGAGTATATTTGCTTATAAAATGTAATTGTTCGAATTCAATAATTTTTTATTTCTCCACGTGGTGAATACACAGGTCACAACATGTTTACATGAACGTTTTGGAGTTGTATTTGGAGTGTATTTCGTGACTGTATACAATGTAAGGCAGGGCTATTCAACTAAATTGTTCAGGGGGCCACATTGTCAGAAACCAAAGGGACCAGGGGCCGGACTGCCACGGCGCCTCCCTGTGCTATGAATATATGTACACTTGACACAACACGCAACCACATTTTCACAACTTTTATTTAACTACATTGCAAAAGTAGTATACTTTTCAAAAAAAGTGTTTCATTTATGTGCCACATCTGCAACATCTCCTGCAGAAAGTGCTTCATTTATGACTGTGCAACAACTGCAACATCTCCTCTTCAACATTTCAATATAAAAATAAAATAAAAAACAAACAAGTGCATGATGTGCATCTGAACATTCTAACATCAACACTTGAACAAAAAAACACATTTATAGTGCAGCTGAGCTTATGAAAAAGTGCTTCATGTCTGTGCAACAACAGCAAATCACAGCATCTTATTAGCACTTATTGTCCACTCTTAACTCTCAAACATCAGGGGGGTGGGGGGCAGACAGGCCTAGCCTACATACACACATCTAATGAGAGCGATTGCACTTCTTTGACTGGGCAATGGCAGAGAAAGAGGGTTCATAGGAAGTGAGGGCTACCCGCAAACAGTGATGCAAATGCTCATTTGTCAAGGAGGCACGTTGCTTGTTTTAATGGCATTCATGTGAGAGAAACTGGATTCACAGGTGTATGTTGAGCCAAACATTGTTAGCACAGATATTGCCAGCGTTTTTATTTTGGGGAATGTCTTGACATGAATACACTTTATCCAAAATGTTGTGGTGGATTCATTCTCAAGTGCCTGCTTCAGAGCAGATGATGCTTGCATGTCAATTATTTCAAGTTGCAGGAGACCTTCATCAATGTGAAGTGATGCAAGGAACTCTTGTCCTTTTGTGGAAATAGCAGCTACATTGGCAAATGGGTTGCTCACAAAATGCATCAATTCTCTGGACATGTCAAATTCATCAAATCGACTTGCAAAGTTTTCCCTCAATTTATCAATGAAATCTGTCATTAATTTAGTGACTTTTGGCTCAATTGTGCGTGTTAACGTTGACATGAAAAAAAAAGTTAAAAGAAAAAAAAAATATATTAAAAATAAATATCTTTTTTTTATTTTATTTTTTATTTTTTTATTATCATGTAATCTTTGGCGGGCCGGTCAGAATCATCCCGCGGGCCGCCAGTTGAATAGCCCTGGTGTAAGGGACCGTCAGGCTCCGGATCTCCCCCACTTCCAGTGATGAAGCTCCGGATCTCCCCCACTTCCAGTGATGAAGCTAAGCTACGCTAACGGAGCGACTGTTCCCAAAGCTAAATGCACGCACAGAGACAAAAAAGGTATGTATCTTCTTGTCTAACTCCAGGGAAGATGTTAAATAAGCTAATTTCCCAAAATGTTGGAGTTTTCCTTTAACCTCTCGCGTTACTACAGGAACACGCTTGAGACTTTGTATACTCGGGTAGAAGAAAGATGGTGTTGTAATGGGAAATATTAAAGGACTAAACGATGAGCCGTTTACAAATCATTCTGAGTCATTATTAATAATAAGAAGAAAGTTTATTAACAATAAGAAGAAAGTTTATTTCACCGTGGCCACATATGAAAGGGCAGTCTATAGTCAGAGACAATATGTTAACCCACTAGCGTCTGGCCATAGACTGACCCAGAGCGCTGTTTCAGACATATGTTAAATACACAGTTGTCAGTCATAACATAATATCAGATATGATGATGAAGGTAAACAAAAATGGTTCTCAGTCACTGGGAGCAACAACAACTTTGTTACGACTGGGGGGATGTCAGAGTGTTCTTAAAGAGACATACACACATTAACCAGTCAAGCTGGTCATACTGAAAGTCAAGCTGTATAACATGATATCTCAACACAGATCTATAAGAACATGATAATATATTCCACGACAGTGTCATGATCTGATTTGCCGAAAGCGCTAGCAACTTGAGACTTGTACCCGTTCTTAAATTGCGAGTAGCAATGGTCTAAAATATTCCTGTATCTGGTCGGACATGTCACATGCTGATAGAAATTCTGCAACACTTTTCTCAGATTAGCGCTATTAAAATCACCGCAACGTATATGATGTATAGGACAGCTCTGCCCTGGGCCCTCACACGTTTCTACTCTCCACGGTCTCTCTCTCTTTCTCTTTCTCTCTCTTTCTTTTTGGGGAAATATGGAAAGATAGGGGAGGATTTATTTGGATTAGTTAGGAAAGAGCTGGATGCAATCCTACCTGGAGGGGAGAGAACAGATGGTGGGGATAAACGGTACCCTATCCCCCCCCCTCCCAGTGAGCTGTGGTGTTCCACAAGGAAGCATACTAGGTCCGCTACTGTTCCTAATTTATGCAAATGACATGTGTCGTATATTATGCTAATTATAGCTCATAAAACATGTACACATGTTGTGAAATGTCTCTAGGAGAAGTACAGAGGGTCAGCAAACAGATGTCCTCTTCCGTCATAAACAACAAAGTGCCAAGCTAGAGGAAAATGCACCATACAGGAAAACAGATCTTTGTTGCAAGATAAGAGAAAACTTTGTAAGTGATATAGTTATTTAGTGAGGAAATACAACTGTGTGCAAAATGAATGAATCATGTTTCAATCTTAAACAGTCAAAGTGTAACAGTTGGCAATCAAATATATTGGTAACCTAGATTAGACTTCAGTGGCCATAGAGTGTGTGGGTTAGATGTGTGGAATGTGATCTCCCTTGAGTAAATTTACATACAAGTGTTACAAGCAGCTGGAACAATGGACCTAAATACATCACATGCGCCTGTTAGATTGCTGTGGGTCTCTCGTGACACACAGAGATAGACAGCTGTAAGGAGGAGGAACTTAGGTGTACTATTTTCAGTAACTAAAGTATGTTTATATCCTAAATGACAAATTAAATTGCAAATATTACTGTTATATTGGACTGATGATGCTGAACGGAATAAGATGAAACATGTTGTAGTTATGATAAAGAGTCACTGAAGTTTTACAATCAAGCCTTGGCTGCACCAAGTTGGACATCCTTAAAACAATACTAAGAAGAATTGTTAGCATAGATGATTGAGTAAGTTAAAAGAATAAGTATAAGTCAAGTCAAGTCAAGAGATTTATTTGTCACGGCATACAAGTATACAATGAAATGCGGGTGGTCTTGCCCGCAACGATGTGCAAATAACATATAATAGAATCAGCATTGTGCAATAAACAATAGACAATAAGCAATAAGCAATAAACAAGTAACATGTTAGGGCATATCGGTATATGTACATACGTTATTTACAGAGCATGGAGGACATACTAGGTCCTTTGGTAGTGTCTTCCTGTACATGCTAATTTATACAATCTCCGGTTATACTATACTATTTTTAAAGTGACCTTTCCTTAGTGGCCATAAGTGTGGGCGTGTGCAGCATGAGTGTGTGCTTGCTCATGTTAAAGTGGCTGCTAGTGTGTGAGCGTGTACAGTGTGTGTGTTGTGTGTGTGCTCATGTGTGCTTGTGTGTGGAGAGTTCAGTGTTCAGGGCTCTGATGGCCTGGGGGAAGAAGTCTCTCTGTCCTAGCAGCTGGTGTTCGCAGGCATCTGCCTGACCTGAGCAGCATGAACAGGCTGTTGTTGGGGTGGTGTGGGTCTTTCATTATTCTGCAGGCTCTGGATTTGCACCTCTTGTTGTATAGAACCTGCAGGGGTGGTAGTGCAATACCCGTGGTACGCTCGGCTGAGCGCACCACTCTCTGTAGGGCCTTCTTGTCCTGTGCCGTGCTGTTTCCATTCCAGGCAGTGATGTTTCCAGTCAAGATGCTCTCTACAGCTCCGGAGTAGAAGGACTGGAGTATCTTCCCAGATACTCTGAACTTCCTTAACTGTCTCAGGTGGTAGAGGCGCTGTTTCGCCTTCTTTACTACTGTGTCTATGTGTGTTGACCATGTCAGATCCTCTGCGATATGGACCCCCAGGTACTTAAAGCTGCTCACCCTGTCCACGGTAGCCCCGTTAATCCTCAGTGGTGTGTGTGTCTCCTGCTGTCCTCTCCTATAATCAACGATCAGCTCTTTGGTTTTACCAATGTTCAGGAGCAGGCTGTTGTTCTGGCACCAGCGTTCCAGTACCTCAACCTCCTCCCGGTAGGCCTTCTCGTTGTTGTCCGAGATCAGCCCCACCACCACTGTGTCGTCCGCAAACTTCACTATGGAGTTGGAGCTGAACTTGGCCACACAGTCATGTGTGTATAGTGAGTACAGCAGGGGGCTCAGAACACAGCCCTGGGGGGACCCGATGCTCAGGGTGATGGTGTTGGAGGTCTGACCCCCCACCCTGACCGCCTGGGGCCTTTCACTCAGAAAGTCCAGTATCCAGGCGCTCAGAACGGAGCTCAGACCCAGCTCGATCAGCTTGTCCACCAGTCTGGTGGGGACTACGGTGTTGAACGCTGAGCTGTAGTCAATGAACAACAGTCTCACATAGCCCCCCTTCTGACGGTCCAGGTGAGAGAGGGTGCTGTGCAGTACTTGGGAGACCGCATCGTCAGTGGACCTGTTTGGCCTGTATGCAAATTGCATAGGGTCCATATCACTGGGGAGGGAGGCACAAATGTGATCCTTGACCAGCCTCTCGAAACATTTCATGGCCACAGAGGTGAGTGCCACCGGTCTGTAGTCATTGAGACCTGCTGGGGAGGGTTTCTTTGGTACCGGGATAATGGTAGACATCTTGAAGCAGGCAGGGACCACTGACTCCTTCAGGGATCGATTAAATATGGTGGTGAACACAGGGGCTAGCTGGTTAGCACAGGACTTAAGTATGCGTCCTGTTATTCCATCTGGGCCAGCCGCCTTTCTGGTGTTCACCTGCATAAATGCTCTTCTCACACTGTGTACCGTCAATGAGAGAGCGTCCCCCCCCCCCGCGGATGCCCCCCCCCTCCACAACAGCCGGCGCGCCAGTGACGTCACTAGCCGTTGAGCTAGCAGCGCCACTGTTTGCACCAAACCGCACGTAGAAGGTTTTGAGCTGGTCCGCGAGGGAGGCGTCGTCGCTCCCCATTGAGGGGGCGCTGACTTTGTAGTCAGTTATTGTCTTCAGTCCCTGCCATAACACTATAGAACTGGGCTTGATGGTAAAACACTGACTCATCTTAAGCCTAAAGCTGTTTTGAGTCAAATGATATCTTTGTGTTCATTTGGTCATCCCTGATTTAGACATATACCTATTGAATGATAAAACAGAAGTAATAAGTACATTTTAGACTAATCAATTCTAATTCCCTGATTTGGAACAAAGGGGACGGTTGGCCAGAGAGCAACCCCCAATTTCAAATACTAAAATTAGAAGAGTTGTGATTGGTGGAAACCGTCTGCTTGACGTGCTTGAGATTCTCTCCCATTGATAAAAAGGGACTGACGGAGCAAGGAGGGGACTCAGACTCACTCCTTCAGAGACACTCACTCAGACTCACCCAACCACGGAGACCACACGGAAGAGAACCTATCACCATGGCAACCGAGCCAAACAACAACAGCAGAGCTTCTGGCTGCACGAAACAAAGGGACAACTGAAATGAATGCATCAGAGAAACAGAACTTTACTAGCTAGAAGATCCAATGCTCCCTGTGAACATACTCTTGATCTGGACTCTCTCAGTAGAAACTCATGCTGAGTTTGCTGAAAGCCTAACCTTTTGATTAGTTATGTGTTGTTTTTGATGCAATAAAACGCATTGATGTTTGATTGGAGCTGATATCCGACTGCCAGTTCATTCCACCGATTCCACCAAGGCCTGATTCTTCTCCTGTAACTGGTAATGCAGCAAGTAGAATATATTACACAACAACGGCAGAGTACTCATAATAGTATTATGACTATACATCACAACACAACCAAGTTCTGTTACGAAACATGTCGTCAGCTTGTGACTGCAACTTGTTCCTGTTCGCGGACGACTCAGCCCTGCTGGTCTCTGACAAGAACAACAGGTTGAAGAAACCCTCAGCTCGGAACTAGGCAAAATCTGCACCTGGCTCGCTGATAACACCTAGGTAAAACAGAGTCCATTCTCTTCGGTTCAAATAACAAACTCAGCAAGAACGACGGCTTCTCAGTTACAGTGGGTGACAATATTGTCACAAGGAAAGATGAAATTACATACCTAGGTTCCATCCTAGAGGCAATCTTTCCTGTGACAAAATGGCATCCAATGTAATAAAAAAACTCAACCAACGAACTAGATTCTTGTACCGGATCTCCTCTCTGGTAAACAAGAATACCCTGAAGACTCTGGCAGGAGCACTCATTCAAGGGTACTACGACTATGCTTGCACCTCATGGTACCAAAGCACCTCAAAGGCGCTAAAAACAAAATTACAAACATCACAAAACAAACTGGTCAGGCTACTGCTTGACCTTACTCCTAGAACCCACCTCACCCCTGCCCACTTTGACAACCTAGATGGCTTAGAGTAGACAACAGAGTACAGCAACTTGCAATGGGCCTGGTCTACAAGATACACTACACGACTAAGGTACCCATGTACATGTCAAAAACTTGATATCAGCTGTAATGGCTTCAGTGTCGAGTCTAGAGACTGTGTTAAATACCTAGGTGCAGACCTCGACCAAACACTCTCAGGGAAAACAATGGCCCTGAAGGTGATCAAAAAAGTTAACACAAGGGTGACATTTTTGCACAGAAAAAAGAGGTTCTTATCACTGGAAACTATGAAATTGCTTGCCAACTGCATGATCCTCAGCCAATATGATTATGCATGTACGTACTGGTATAGTGGTGTTACAGTGGAAAGTAAACAGGCTACAAACCAGCCAAAATAAGACCATACGATTGGTCCTAAATCTGCCACCTCGAACCCATATTGAGCCATGTCACTTCAATGAGGTGGGCAGGGGAGGAAACTAACTTTTTGGCTTACCAGCCAACTGGCGAGTATCTGATTTTTTTTACCAGCCAAACAGATTTTTTACCAGACAAAAAAAATCGCTAATTGTGATAATTACTTCTTTGTATGTCTTCGTCTAAATAGATTTTCAATCATAGTAAAATAATCACACCGTGTCTCTACTCTTTAAAATATGTATTAGCATAAAACATTAATCTCTACTCTTCACAATATTAGCATAAAACATATTAACATGAAAGAGGTATCTATTCTGGACTGGGTTGGGCTGAACTGGGCAGTGAAAGATGCTGGGTTGGACTGGGTTGGGCAGTGAAAGAAAAAAACCGAAGTATGTTGTGAAGTGTATAGATAGATGTGAAATATATAGATGTAGCAGTAGTCTATCTGTATGTCATATGTTATGATGAATTGAAAATGCCATACTGTATTGTACCCATTCTGCAATCTGTTAATAAAGTTTTCAATCAATCAAGTTAACTTTGAACCTCGGTTGTCAAGCCTCGTCAATGTTGTGTATGCATCTGGGTAGGCACACTGTGCCTTTAAGACAGCACGGTGGTCTTACGACAGTACCGTCAAGTGTTGTGGTAACGTCAGTTGGGTTGGTGTGCTGTTGTACACAGTGCACTGGTTGAGCTAGCCCCTTTCGTGACTGCGATGTGCAAGCCAGGGGCTTTTGAGCATGAAATAAAATGTCTAACCTTACGTCGTAGTCCGGTGCTTTTTTGGAAACATTATAGTCATAACAGATACACCTAGCTGGCTGCTTTGAGCACATGGGGCTAACGTTAGCTAGCAAGCAGCTATCGCTAAAACTAGAAGCTAACCACTGTATACATTTCCAGTAGACTAACATTACACCTCTGTGATTTAAATGTGTCCTTAGTAACTTATACTCAAGGGTTGTACTAGGGTTGGATGCAGTTCCCCGTTGGTCAGTCTGTCTGTTGTCCATCTTCTGCTGTGTTTAACGTTATCCGTTTGAGAGTGCTCCTGATGGCTAGCCTAGTAACGCAGGACTTTTATCATTATATGTCCGCGGGTTGGCCAGTACTGCGCAAACTTTTATTAAACATTATATGTCCGCGGGTGGTCTTGTGCAGTGCTCTCGTGGCACTGTCAACTAAAGCGAGCACTCAGAAGACGCGCACCGTTTGCCAGTGCAGTGATTGCACAATGTTTGTTTTTTTGTATACTCGCCAGACTGGCGAGTGGTCTTCATGAATCACTCGCCAAACGTAAAAAATACTCGCATTTGGCGAGTAAAGTGGCCTAATTTCCTCCCCTGGAGGTGGGATGGCTCCCTGTGGAGCAGAGGGTCTCCTTTCTGAAACTGGGACATATGTATAAAATGTTAAATGGATCTGCCCCCAGATATTTATGCTCTCGCATTGTCCACGGACGACAGTTACGGTCTGGACAGCTCTCAGTTTATGAGCCTAGAAAGGGTTCCTATTCACAGAATGGCTTTCTGTCTACAGCCTGCCGTCTGTGGAACTCTCTGCCCAGGGTCATCCAAAACTCCCCCACTATTGCTGTCTTCAAGAGGGGTGTGAAGCGACATCTGCAACAATAGGTTGCAGAGGGTGCTTGGCCACCACTCTTGAAGAACAGGAACATGACATGCTGTAATGAGGCTTTTTCAGAAAATTGTGTTGTCTATTTTATCTACTTGTTGTATCTATCTTATCTTCTTAACACTATGTGGACCGTCCACGAGTTAACTCGTGATTCGATTCCACCCGTTGAGGACCAGAGCCACGAGTTAACTCGTGGCGAGTTGTTATTGTTTTATTCCATATTTATAACGCTATTAACGTCCGTGATCGACATGCAGGACCTACCCACATATTTGATTTTTGAAACATGCAATACCGGCCAGATCCGCTTAGGGGCGCCATCGCTCCACTGCAGTATCATTGAGGGCGATTGAAAAAAAAATGTCACTGTCTGTGGGCGTTTCATATGAGCCTCGGTTCCAAACAAAGACCCTCCATCTTTGATCCCGTTACCGAACGCATATTTCAGCCTGGAATAATGGGATTTATGATTAGCCAATGGACATATCGATCTACCAGATTCCGATGACTAATGACAAAATGCTGCCGGCGATCACATGGCCTGACGGTAGGATACTATTCCCCCAAATTACAGCTGGATTGGACATTGTTTTAAAACCTAACGTGATCGATCAGTGACATTGGCTACCTGAACGCACACTGTATTGCTAATCAATAATACTAATCGGCGTTCCCCGCCGCCCCCATTTCATCCATAGAGGCTCTGTAATAGTCCGGATGCTACGCAGTTTGTTTTATTTCATTCGTATACAGCAGAAATGGTGTTTGATATAGCGGCGCCAACGTTTAGCCTATTATCTAGCTCCCCAGAAAAAAGACGAGACGAAAAGTGCGATAAACCTTATATTCACGACGCTATAAAATGACAACCAACCGATGGATTTTTATTTTCTTTAAGCCATTATGAAGGCACGGTTTATGCACTCAAGTGACAATGAGAATGGACAGATAGCAATACTATAAATTATATATATAGCTCTTAGAAAGTACATCGGTTTGTAAACAAACCTCTGTCCTCTGGCCTATAAATCGGCGCAAGACTGTGGTCGCCAAAGTGTTAACGCTTTCTTTGTGATTTATTGTATTCTTCTTGGGACCTTGTTGGAAACAAGTCGACAGACTTTCACATGTTATCCTTGTACCCCTTGTTTTTATACTTTTGTATAAATTGTATGTACTAAATAAAAATCAAATCAAATCAAATTACTTCCCAAAAGTCAGTGAAGGTAAATAGAATCCAAGCAGCAAATATTGACGCTGCTATTGTGGTTGTGGGTGATTTCAATAGCGCCAATCTGAGAAGAGTATTGCCAGACTTCTACCAGCATGTGACTTGTAACACCAGAGGCGGTAATATTTTAGACCATTGTTACTCACAATTTAAGTGTGGTTACAAATCTCATTCTGCCAGTGGTTTCGGAAAATCTGATCATAATGCTATCTTCCTCCTCCCAAAATATAAACAAAGTCTTAAAAGCGCGCCGGTAGTCTCGCGAGAGGTGCAGAAATGGACTGTGGGATCAGAGGAAACGCTACAGGCTGCACTTGAGTGTACAGACTGGGGGGTGTTCCGAGATAACACAGATAACATTAATGACTACACGGAGACAGTGCTGGACTTTGTCTGTACTTTGGTGGAAGAAACAATCCCCACTACCACAATTAGAGTTTACCCAAACCAAAAGCCCTGGGTAGACAAATCCGTGAGGCTCTGAAAGCACGTACCTCATCCTACAACGCCGGGCTTGTGGCAGGCAACATGAATGACCACAAGGTGGCGACATGCAACGTGAGAAGGGCAGTGAAAGAAGCAAAGAGGCGCTACAGGGATAAAATTGAACTCCAATATGAACAGGCTGACTCTAGAGCTATGTGGCAGGGCCTCAGAACGATGACAGATTACAAAGGCACCTCCCTCAAGCTGAACAGTTACATCTCCCTAGCAAATGATCTCAATACCTTCTATGCGAGGTTTGAGGCTGGGAATAACAGCACCAGCCTACAATCCACTGCAATGGAGGGGGGGGGACACTGCTGATGGAGACTCAGTGTTCAGGTTAACAGAACATGAGGTGAGGAGGACCTTCAAGAAAGTGAATATCAGGAAGGCAGCAGGACCGGACGGTATCCCCGGCAAATACCCAAAAAATCCAAGCCTGCTTGCCTCAACGACTACCGCCCTGTAGCTCTCACCTCCATAGCCATGACGTGCTTTGAGAAGCTAGTGAAGGGCTACATCTGCTCCTCCCTCCCCATCAACCTGGACCCCCTGCAATTTGCATACCGCCCCAACAGGTCCACGGAGGACGCCATAGCCCATGTGCTGCACACAGCAGCATCACACCTGGACAAGAGGCAGGGGAACTATGTGAGAATGCTGTTCATCGACTACAGCTCAGCATTCAATACCATAGTCCCCTCCAAACTCATAGCCAAGCTCAGGGACCTGGGCTTGAACTATGACCTCTGCCAGTGGGTCTTGGACTTCCTGACGGGCAGACCCCAGGTGGTGAGAGCAGGCAACGGCACCTCCTCATCCATCACTCTCAACATAGGGGCCCCCCAGGGCTGTGTTCTGAGTCCCCTCCTCTACTCCCTGTACACACATGACTGTGTGGCACAGCGGAACAACAACACAATCATCAAATTTGCTGACGACACAGTAGTGGTGGGCCTGATCTCTGCAAACGACGAGAGGGCCTACCTGGAGGAGGTCAAGGTTCTAGCGGGATGGTGCCAAGAGAACAGCCTCTCCCTGAACGTCAGCAAAACAAAGGAGATGATTGTGGACTTTAGGAGGTCGGGGGTCAGGGACTACAGCCCCCTCAGCATCGACGGGGCACTGGTTGAGAGAGTGAACAGTTTTAAGTACCTCGGAGTCCACATATCCGAGGACTTGACATGGACCTCACACATTGACAGTGTTGTGAAGAAGGCACGGCAACGCCTCTACTTCCTCAGACACCTAAGGAAGTTCCAAGTCAGTCAGAAGATCCTTAAGAACTTCTACTCATGCACAATAGAGAGAATACTGACTGGCAATATCACCTCCTGGTTTGGGAATAGCACCGCACAAGACCGTAGCAGACTACAGAGAGTGGCCCGCTCAGCCGAACGCACAATTGGAGGGGGGCTTCCCACTCTCCAGGGCATTTACAACAAGCGGTGCATGGGCAAGGCTAAGAGAATTATCAAAGACTCGAGCCACCCAAACAACTGCCTCTTTGAACTGCTGCGGTCAGGCAAGCGATACAGGAGTCTCATGGCAAGCACAGAAAAACTCAGAAGAAGTTTCTATCCCCAGGCCATCAGGATGCTCAACGAACAATAACACTATGTAACAACCATCAAATGCACTCACAGCACACACATCCACACACTCACTTTAAACATACAACTCACTGCAGCACCCACTTAACCACTTTAGTACACCTAAGCACACTTTATATTTATCGGTAAAGAATTTGCACTACAACCCATACCTCATTACACCTTACTGTAAATTATATTGTACCTAAATTGTACCTCATCCCACTTCTGCTTTGCACTGTATAGTATATTGTATGGTAACTCAGTTACTTCTACTCTACATAGAGCATTGTATATATGTATATACTAAACATTTTTGTCTACGTACTTGACTTCTATTTTATACTTGCTATACTTATTTTATTATCTATTTTTGCCTAGCACAGTCTCTGGAGCGAAACAGAAAGAAGCATTTTGTATAAAAGTATTCTGTAAGACAAGATTAAATACTTAGGGGTGAACATCACGAGAGGGGTGGGGAAACTGTTTGAGGCGAACTATACACAGATAAATCAGAACATCAAGAGAGACTTAGAGAGATGGACAGTAATGCCCTTGGACTTCAATTCAAGAATAGAGGTCATTAAAATGAACATACTATCAAGGTTACTGTACCTGTTCCAGTCACTATCGATACAAATACCACAGAATCAATTCAGGGAGTGGGACAGACTGATATCGAGGTTCATATGGGCGGGGAGAAGACCACGGGTCAGATATAAAACACTACAACTACCAAAGGAAGAGGGAGGGATGGCAGTACCCAGCCTACAAGATTATTATTATGCAGCACAACTGAGAGCAGTGACGTGCTGGTGTAACGACAAATATGAGGCAAGATGGAAAGACATTGAAAAAGAAGGGGAGGGATACAAGGTACAAGCTCTGGTGGGAGATAGGGAACTGTTCAAAGAAAAAGAGGGACTGTTAGATCTAACTACACACCCTCAAGACCCCTACGCTCTGCATCTTCTGGCCGCCTCAGACCTACTCCTATCCAAGCTCCCGGAGGGTCATCAAAGAGAAGCCGCCTATTCTCAGTCCTTGCCCCACAATGGTGGAATGAACTACCCATCCCAGTTAGGACAGCCGAATCCCGTCCAATCTTTCGCCGTCGACTAAAGACTCACTTCTTCAACCATTATCTGAAATGATTAAATAAAAAAAAAAAAAAAAAAAATCTAACCCTGACTAACCTTACTGTCATGCACTTGTCCTAATAAACTAACCTACACTGTAACACGCAACACTTGATGAACATTGTTACTCAGCTGATAGAGTTGTACCCTTCTTGCTGTCTTGTCGTACAGAACTTGTAAGTCGCTTTGGATAAAAGCGTCAGCTAAATGACTAAATGTAAAGATCCTATCACCAAATGCACCTTGACCATATGGAACAGAGTAGTAAAAACACACAAATTAGAGAAGCAGTCAAGGGTTCTGAGATGGATAGCACATGACAAGAGATTCAAACCAGGGAGGCTGGACCATGGATTCAGAAGGTGGGAGAGGGGGGGGGGGGGGGGCAACAGCGATATGCAAAATGATAGAGAAGGGGGAAATGCAAACACTACAAAAATTAAAGGAGAAATTTGGACTAGAAAACAAGGACCACTTCAGATATCTACAGATTAGAGATTACTATAATAAAGAAATAAGAGGGGACAAGGAAGAAGAACAGAATGGAATAATTAGGATGATAGTAAGGGCATACGAAGGAGGGAAAGGAAGGGTAATATCAGCACTGTACCGGGCTATAATGACCAGCAAGGGACACACGACCGATTATATAAGGGAGAAATGGGAGAGAGAACTAGAGATAGGAATAACAGGGAAGGAATGGGGGAACATATGCGAGGTGCAACATTCAACAACAGGATCGAGGATATGGAAAGAGTTTGGATGGAAAAACATAATCAGATTCTTTATAACCCCAGAGCTGAAGGGAAAATATGCACCAACACAAAGAGCATGCTGGAGGATGTGTGGGAAGGAGGGGGCAAATCACACGCACATATTCTGGGGATGTCAGAAGCTGAAGGGGTATTGGGAGGAGATAGGGGAGGCAATGATCAGAATATTAGGATACGGGTTACCACAAACAGGACTGGTGCTTTACTTAGGAGACCTGACACACGAGGGAATACAAGGGGGGGACAAATATTTAATAAAGATAATGTTGATAGCGGCCAGAAAAGCAATAACAAGACTGTGGTACAAAGAAGACCCACCGACAATAACACAATGGGTAGGAATAGTGGAGGAGATACAGGATATGGAGAGTAAGTGTTGTTTGTCTATAAATGTTAATAAAAATTTAAGTTAAAAAAAAGAAAAAGTATTCTGTACTTCTGTATGACAAATTGACAACTAATAAAGAAACTTGAACTTGAATAGCACGCCCACAACACCAGAGGGAGCTCCACAAATCATGTGGAAACCCAGATTCGGCTCAAACAAGGGACAAAACACGTTTCGCAATTATGCCACATCAATGTGGAACGCCCTACCCACAGCTGTAAAGGAATGTGAATCACTACCCACTTTCAAAACCACTCTCAAAGAGCACCTACGGGAGACTGCAATTCGAAACTGGCCCCTGTAAATGTAAATCTCTTAACCCTTTCACTGCCACACGGCGACCGTCGGTTGTGTGATAGTAAAGGGTGAACCTTCTGTCGTGTGGCAGTGAAAGGGTTGACCGGCTGTTGTGTGGCAGTGAAAGGGTTAACCTTCTGTGAGTTGTCACAGTGAAAGGGTTAAACGTTTTGGTAGTGCGGCAGTGAAAGGGTTAACGCCCAAATCTCCCACAAGCTCAGAGCAATCTGCCTTCAAGGGTGCAAAGAAACTCACATCCAGAGGTGGAAGGATGTGAGAGGTGTGTGGCGGTAGGCACGGGAAAATGACCCCCTCCCTCTGTGCCATCCTGACCATCTCTGGATCCAGGTGGGACTGATGACCGTCCACGATGACCAGCAGTGGGCACTCATTTGTGGCATGCTTAAAGAAGTGGTTTGAGAAGCACTTCCTAAAAAGTTCAGAATGTACCCCGCTGCCGACTCCGGCTGTCGGCGTTGCCTCCGGCTTGGGCCGGCCGTCATACTAACTCAATCGGCAGAGTTAGCGGGTGGAAGTCGATGGGTGGTAATCTGGACGTTGTGGACAGCAACTCCTACAGGTCGGTTGGGGGACGCCTGCACAGCAGAGACAGGAAAAATGGCGGGGGTAGTGTGAGCCTCCCACACGTTACACCTCGCCAAATGAGAGTCCGCGCTGGCAGGTAAAAAGATGTGACAGGCTGCCTCCACATGTATCGGAGGGGACATGTGAAGCAAGGCTTCTATCCTCCCTACAACCGACCAGTGGGGGGCATATGCGAGCAACGTTCAAGACAGGGGAGGGGAGAATTGGCACGGCTAAATTGGGATGGGAGAAAAATAGAAAAAGAGGAGGAAAAAAAGTGGATAAAAAAAAAGAATGTACCCCGCTGGATACCTTCTCCTGTAGAGGACATCAGGGACTCTCTCTTTGTTATAGGGTCCTCCCGGGTAGCCCCCCTTATAACTGATGAAAAGGGGGATGTCCTCCCCAGCCGCATCGAAGAAGGCCAGGACAGTGGTATGTTCTCCTGTTCCCTGGGTCTTCTTGTAGGAATGTTTCATCCCCCGGCACACAATGACTTTTCTCCAGTTGTAGTCTTTCTTGTCTACAGTTGTCTAGTTAGTTATAAATGTGACAGGGTTTCTGCCGCAGCCTTGTTCCTCCAAGGTGGCTGCAAGGAGCTTGAAGTACTGTTTAAGAATTCACATACAGTAGGTCCTGTGCCTCAGGACAGTTCAGTAAGTACCACTCTCTCCTAAAATAGAAATGAGAGAGAACCCTCCAATCAGTGATGTCACTGGGATGTAAAATCTGAGGCTGCTCCATAGACAGTGAATGGTGCTCTGTAAAATATTTTTGCAAGCTCTTACACCCAAATGAGGTTTCTAGCCAAGTGGAATCTACAGCAATGGCACTATACTGTATGTTTCACCCTTATGCAGATTCAAGGTATTTCGGGGAGGTGGAGTGGGTTGGTTAATGTATTAGAAGTGTTTTTGCTTGTATGTTATGAGTCAGCAAATTAATGTAATTAAATATGACAATATTTAATTGAAATTTAGAGTACAAAATATTATGGTGATAGATGAATAACATTAAGTTGCAATATAAAAGTCTTTGACAATTAGACTCCATCTGTGAGGATTCGCCTGTTCCCTGGACCTTTAATTCCCTGTCTCCTCACCTCACCAGCCCCCACCCTTGCGGGAACTTTTCCCTGTGTCCTACTCTCTTCACCAGCCCCCACCCTTGGACTTTCTTGTTCCTCTACCTTCACGCACCTGTTGGGAGTTTGCAATCTGCTCGGGAAGAGTACTTAGGTTGCAGGCTCCCCTCCAGTCCTGGTTGGGTCGTTCTGTGTTCTGGACTCTGTATCTGTGTCTGTGTTCATGGAGTTCTGTACGTTACCATCCTGTATGTTACCATCACCTGCCGCGTCTCCGGCGTGAGATGACGTGCCAGCCATCACCACCTGTCGCCGTTTGCCTGGAGTGGGACACCGTCTTCGCTCTCTAATGCTCTACGGGAGGTTTTCCAGTGTTCCCACTCCAGACGTCAAGCCAGCTCGTCATCGCTCCCGATTCCACGGGAGGATGGCGCCTCTTCCCCCCGGCCTCCGCTGTCGGGCCCCTGTCTCCGTACCAGGCCTCCGCCGTCGGGCCCCTGTCCCCGTGACAGGCCTCCGCCGTCGGGCCCCTGTTCCCGTGCCAGGCCTCCGCCGTCGGGCCCCTGTTCCCGTGCCAGGCCTCCGCCGTCGGAACCCTGTCCTCATCCCTGTAAGCAACTCGGGCCCTCGCCCTGTCCAAGGCCTTAACCCTGTTCTCTGTCCCTGTCTCCAGCCCGCCTCTCCGGGCCTCTGTCCCTGTCCCCCTCTCCAGTGCCCCTGGTCCTGGTCCTTGACATTTAGCCCTGGCCCTGTCCCTTAGCCTTAGTCCCTTAGCCTGTTCGCCTCTTAAAGGCACAGTGCCGCATTTTCCATATGTCCTTGACTCTAGTGTTTTTGTGTTCTCCCTTAAAGGGACTGTGCCGCTTTTTATTCTATAATAAATATTTGCCCTGTTTTGGCTTACTCTCATACCTGTCTTGTGTTGTGCGATTGGGGTCGGTTACAAACCATAACAGTACGACCCGACCCGTCGACGACCCCAGCCAGCACAGACAGTGTATGTGAGTTAGCCCCTGTTAGCTCCCTCTAGGTCCCTCTAGGTCCCTCTAGCTCCCTCTAGTTCCCCTGTTAGTTCCCCTGTTAGTCTCCCCTGTTAGCCTCGTTAGCTCCCCTGTTAGCTACCCTGTTCCCCACAGCTAGGACTGTCCTTCCAGCTAGCTTGTTCTCCTTTGCTAGTCCAGCCCTGTCTGCTAGCCTAGCTCCAGCAGCTAGCGCAGCCTCTATGCTAATGTAGCAGTACAGCTGGCATAGGCCCTGTAGCTAGCAATGCTCTGGCAGCTACCCAGTCCCTCTGCTAGCCCCACTTTAGGTGTAGCTTCCCCTGCTAGCATGGCCAATTTTTTTTTGTTGTTGCTCTGTCATGTCCCCTGCCCCGCTGTCTGATTTTTTGGGTTGCCCGGTGGCTCCCGTGGAGGGGGAGGTACTGTGAGGATTCGCCTGTTCCCTGGACGCGTGTAGCTTTATGCCAAGCAAGCAGTGCAAAAATTTACCGTAGTAGCGTGCAGTAATGCGCCTTTCATTTTCCGCCGCCCAGCGCCCAGGTCGCGCGGAAATAGGCTGTCTATTGCCATTCTCTTTGACAAACTCTAACCTTAACCAGCTCCTTAACAACGCCTAAACTTAACCGTTCTAACCTTAACCAACTCCGAAACAATGCCTAACCTTAACCTTAACCTTATATTGCCATTCTCTTTGACAAACTCTAACCTTAACCAGCTCCTTAACAACGCCTAAACTTAACCGTTCTAACCTTAACCAACTCCGAAACAATGCCTAACCTTAACCTTAACCTTATATTGCCATTCTCTTTGACAAACTCTAACCTTAACCAGCTCCTTAACAGCGCCTAAACTTAACCGTTCTAACCTTAACCAACTCCGAAACAATGCCTAACCTTAACCGGCGAAAGAATACACGTTAAAAAAAAATCACGTTAAAAAATATTTTTGATGGGATTCGAACTCGCCAGCAAACAAGCCATAGGATCCACAGCCATGTGTCCTTGCCAATTGAGCTATTGCTAGATACTGAATTTATGGGCGGTGACTTATATATATTGAGCTCCGCTCGTGTCAACCAAGGCGGGATCTCATGCGCATGCGCGGGCACCTCGCGCGAGCACGCCGGCGCACGCACGCACCTGAGCGAGCACGCCGCCGCCGGTGCACGCACGGTAGCATTTGTCTGAAAAGAAGGGCGCTTTACCGCACTAGCGTGCGGTGACGAATGCGGAAGCATTTTTGCACTGTATGCTTGGCATTAACGTACAGGCTCCCTGGACCTTTAATTCCCTGTCTCCTCACCTCACCAGCCCCCACCCTTGCGGGAACTTTTCCCTGTGTCCTACTCTCTTCACCAGCCCCCACCCTTGGACTTTCTTGTTCCTCTACCTTCACGCACCTGTTGGGAGTTTGCAATCTGCTCGGGAAGAGTACTTAGGTTGCAGGCTCCCCTCCAGTCCTGGTCGGGTCGTTCTGTGTTCTGGACTCTGTATCTGTGTCTGTGTTCATGGAGTTCTGTATGTTACCATCCTGTACGTTACCATCACCTGCCGCGTCTCCGGCGTGAGACGACGTGCCATCCATCACCACCTGTCGCCGTTTGCCTGGAGTGGGACACCGTTTTCGCTCTCTAATGCTCTACGGGAGGTTTTCCAGTGTTCCCACTCCAGACGTCAAGCCGGCTCGTCATCGCTCCCGATTCCACGGGAGGATGGCGCCTCTTCCCCCCGGCCTCCGCTGTCGGGCCCCTGTCTCCGTACCAGGCCTCCGCCGTCGGGCCCCTGTCCCCGTGACAGGCCTCCGCCGTCGGGCCCCTGTTCCCGTGCCAGGCCTCCGCCGTCGGGCCCCTGTTCCCGTGCCAGGCCTCCGCCGTCGGAACCCTGTCCTCATCCCTGTAAGCAGCTCGGGCCCTCGCCCTGTCCAAGGCCTTAACCCTGTTCTCTGTCCCTGTCTCCAGCCCGCCTCTCCGGGCCTCTGTCCCTGTCCCCCTCTCCAGTGCCCCTGGTCCTGGTCCTTGACATTTAGCCCTGGCCCTGTCCCTTAGCCTTAGTCCCTTAACCTGTTTGCCTCTTAAAGGCACAGTGCCGCATTTTCCATATGTCCTTGACTCTAGTGTTTTTGTGTTCTCCCTTAAAGGGACTGTGCCGCTTTTTGTTCTATAATAAATATTTGCCCTGTTTTGGCTTACTCTCATACCTGTCTTGTGTTGTGCGATTGGGGTCGGTTACAAACCATAACACCATCTGGAATTACCCCATGGGTAATGTTGTAGAAATGACCAAGAACAAAAGATGAGCCGTTGTGAAATCATTCTGACGCGAGTTATTAAAAAAATAACATAGTTTATTCATCTATGGCCACAGTGAAAAAGTGATCAGTTTACAGAAAGACACACATGTTTACACACAAGCGTCTGACCAAAAAGTGACAAAGAGCTCTGGTCAGACGTATACTAATACACAATTGAAATGACGTCCACTAGACATTCAGAAATGTAAACAAAGTCTGCCCAAAGGAGAGAAATGAATAACCAGCTTTTGACTAGGCGGTGTTATTTGTTATGTCTTTAACTGGAATGGGAAACAACCTTGCTAGAAAAGGAAAAGATTATGTTAAAACTTAAAAGTCATCCTCTCCCCACATTAAAGGGACAGTATAGTGTCTGCCAGTGTCTGAGCTCAGTTTACTAGTTGGTCATATTAACTAGTCAAGCTGTAAGACATAGAATATGTATTTTAACACAGATGTATACAGGGTAGATAACATTCCCATAGCAGTAATGAGCCCCATGAAGGCGATAGGATACCCTCCTGATGGAGTCTAGACACTGGTGGTGGTGATAGTGTGAATGTGAAGTAACTGACTGTGACACTAACAACTCACTTCAGAGAGGAGAGGATTGACAAGCAAACTGAATATATATATATCGCATGCAGGCCTGAACACAGGGCCCCTGAAAAAGGTCCAGTGAATGAGTCCTCCCCAGACCTGCTTAACTCAATCATATTAAACATACATTTATTGTTGGCCTCCATGGGCCCCCCTAGCAGCTGGGCCCCAGGAAGATTTTCCATTTCCCCCCCATTATGGACAGACCTGGCCACATGTGCACATGATGGCAGCGTGATTGGTTCCCTTAGAATGAGGGCAACGACTGACTGATTATGATTGGTTTGCTGAAATGGGGACAATCGGGGCCCGACTCTGAAAGGATGAATGGATGCAGAGGATGAGAGGAAAGAATGAGCCGCTGTGCAGTGCAGGTAGTCTTCCTGGCTGACCTTAAGTTACTACATTAGTCACCTTGGCATGTCGCCTAATCTCTAGATGCAAACAGGGAGAACAGAATATAGCATGTGTTTGGTTGCTTGGTAAGAGCTATGGAGGGAGGCAGGCCCACAGCCTCAACATGCCACTGAGACCCCATAGAACCCCTTCTAAAACCTTGCTGTCTAAACTCTCGTAATATAGCTCTGAGCTCAACAGCAAAACACAACAAATCAAGTATCCACAACCATTGTGAATTCAAACACACTCAATCACACTTCTATCCTGTATATGTATTACATCACAGTTCAGTTGATATTAAACAGTGAATGGAATTAAATGGGAGGTGGGGGTTTCTTTATTGGCAACAAACAATGTAAGACACAATGGGACATCCTCGCATACAAATATTTAGCAGACTCTGCAGCTGCTGCTGCATCATTGGATTCGTATTATATATTACTATTGTATTATGCACATCGTTGCGGGCAAGACCCCCCGCATTTCATTGTATACTTGTATGCCGTGACAAATAAAATAAACTCTTGAACTCTTGACTCTTGACTCTTGATGTCCTTGAGAAGGGTCCAGCTTGAGGGGGACGCTATGAGAATAGGTGCCCCGAGGCACACAGTCCCCATGAGGCTAACAGACCCAGGCAGACTGGTGGGGCACAGATGACCATATTATCTAAACTAAAGACAACATAGAATAGAATAGAATAGAATAGAATAGAATAGAAGTACTTTATTGATCCAGAGGGAAATTCAGCACCACAGATCACTCACAATAAACGTTTAGGTAGTCAACAATCTAAAATAAGAATAAGAATAAAAATACAGTCAAAGATATACATTCTAAAATAGGCATTTCAGGCATTTCACTGATAGATATCTGCTACCACCTAGTGGCAAGAGGAAACATCAGGGATATCCTGACACAACTTGTACTTACCTGCACTATTCTTACCCTGCCTACTCTTATACACTGCCTATCAAATTCATGTGTCGGTTATCGCACTTTTTACTTCTTACTGATGACTATTTTTCCAAATGTGAAACACTGTGATTATTTGTATTACTGAATAGAGAGCCTATTAGGATGCTAGATCCTAATGTCAAACACTGTGATTTACCATACCTTGCTATGCTCGCTCATGCCTGTATTTTTTATGTCCGTTCTATTTTATAATTTTTAGACTATTTTTAAACTGAATCATTTTAAACTATTTTTATTATTTGTATTACTGAAAACTGTAAGCGGAGAGCCTATTAGGATGCTAGATCCTAATGTGAAACACTGTGATTTGCCATACCTTGCTACTTGTCTATCTTTTTTATGCCCGCTTATGCCTGTATTTTTTACTGTTGTGAAGCACTTTGAACTGCAACCTCTGTATGAAAAGTAAGAAAAGGGAAAAAATAAAAGGGGAGGATGAGGGCAGGTAAGGGATAATGAACCTAATCTAATCTAAACTAACTAATGGGGAAGAGCCTTGGTGAAGAGGTGTGTTTTGAGAGCAGTTTTGAAAGTGTCCAGGGGGTGGGGGAGAGAGTTCCAGAGGGTAGGGGACGCCACGCTGAAGGCTCTGAAAGTCTGTAACCTGTGCGAGGGATGGAGAGGAGACCCAGATCGGAGGATCGTAGGTTCCGGGATGGAGTGTGCTGGTGGAGGAGATCAGACAGGTATCGGGGGGCGAGGGCATGGAGGGACTTGTAGGTGAGGAGCAGGAGTTTAAAAGAGATCCGGAACTTGACTGGGAACCAGTGGAGGTGGATGAGGGTGGGGGTGATGTGCTGCCAGCTAGTGAGAACCCTGGCAGCTGAGTTCTGTACATATACTGGAGCCTGTCCAGGGCTTTGCTGGGTACCCCGAACAGGACTCCGTTGCAGTAGTCCAACCGGGAGGTGATAAATGAGTGGATCAGGGTCTCAGCCACAGGAGGGTCGGAGACGGGAGATGTTTTTGAGGTGGTACACTGTAAAAAATAAATGTTTTTTCACAGGAAATTCACTGTATTATTTTACAGATTACTTTTGTTTTTCTACTTTGTATTTAATTTTTTTATTATTTTTTAAACAAACACATAAACAAACATGACAACACACGATAAGATATACAAGCATTAGTTGACAGTGCACATCCAATGAAATCACATTTTAGTTAATTGTCTTATATAGGATATACCCTTAATACCTGTTATCTAAAAACCTACACACATATGCTCCAGCTCGTACCCCCCCCCCTCCCGGACCCCCCATTGGATAATCCATCCATTTCCCTCGCTCCTAACCAGACATTACCATTATATGCTAGCTTTTATTTTCTCCACCACTTCTAACCACAATGTCATTTTGGAT
This sequence comes from Notolepis coatsorum, assembly GCF_963971535.1. Taxonomy (NCBI): domain Eukaryota; kingdom Metazoa; phylum Chordata; class Actinopteri; order Aulopiformes; family Paralepididae; genus Notolepis; species Notolepis coatsorum. The sequence continues at coordinate 33,840,647 of NC_140174.1, read as the reverse complement.
TCATTGAGACCCAAAATTCTTGCTGTAGATATTTCTTGATAGATCACATCGAGATATGTAATAATCCAGACCTTTCGGCACATTCTTTCCGGTTGGAACCATCGTGATGCTATCAGCTTTTTAGCCACTGTGATACCCGATAAAACCAATCTCTTTAGCTGTGGATGTACTGCACACTCAAAAACATCATTCAGCAGTAATACAGAGGGGTGTACAGGTATATTCCAGGTTAAGAGATTTGATAATTGCTGGGTCACCTCTTTCCAGAATATCTTAACTGGTGGGCAGTCCCAGTACATGTGCATAAATGTCCCCTCGTCCCCATTTGTACATAAGGAGCATTTGATGATGATGATGATGATGATGAATGATTTTATTTCAGTCTTCTTTTACAAAGCATAGTAGTAGAATATTAAAATAAAAATAAAAAATGACCGAAAAGGTGTAGGCTGAAGCCGAGGCTTATAATTGCCTACCCTTTTTTACATTACATTATTTACACACAAAAAATAATACAAAAAAGAAACATAATTCAGTAAATCATTTTGCAAAAACAAAGGGTTACAAAAGTTTCATAGTTTTATGTACAAAACATATACACACTTTATTTATATATATATATATATATATATATTATATATCTCTTTTTTTCTTTTTCTCCTATTGTGCATACTGCTTAGTATACATACATACATGATATTCCTATTGTAGATATAGCTAACTGTTTTGGAACCTGTTCCTTCTTCTTTTCATGTCTATTGTCAGCTTAAACTGAACAGTGGTTTCTCTCCTGTATGAGTTCTCATGTGTGTCTTCAGATTTACACACACACAACACACTTGTATAAGACCCATTTTTTTTCAGTCTTATAGGAGTCAAGTATGTCCTGTGAATATAGTTAAGATTGATTTGTTGATGGTCCGGGTTCCTTGATGTGAGTCGAACATTTGCCCAGGCTTCTTGCCAATCAAAATCACTTTCCAGGTCTGGTATATCCCTCCTCCAGACGGAGTCTAGGTGGAGGGTTTCATATGAGGACGTTAGTAATTGATGATAAAAATCTGAAACAAAACCTCTTGATGTCTCTCTTTCATAGAAGAATTTGTGGTATCTGTGGTGTTCAATTGGTTTCGTTAATTGAACACCTTGAGTCTTCAAACATAACAATAACTGTATGTAAAAAAAGATGTGTGGACTTGGTGAGATTACATTTTTTCCGTATTTCTTCATAACTACAAAAACCCTGTTTGTTAAAAACATCCCCTAATGAGTGTATGCCTTGCTTTTCCCATATAGGGAATTTTTTTTGTATCCACTTCTTCTCCCATTTTTCTATATTTTTCTCCCATCCCAATTTCGTATCATCCAATTCAACCCTCCCCTGTCACGAACGCTGTTTCTTGCCTCCCACAAGCCGGCTGCAATGTGGACTAAGTCATACATAGCACAAGTCCCCTCCGGTACTTGAGGTAACAGCAGTTGCATCTTTTCACCTGTGCAGCTCGATCTCTCAGTGTCGAGGAGTAACGCGTGGGAGGCTCACGCTGCCCCCGACACTTCCTGATTCTACTGCGCAGGCGCACCAACCGACCTGTAGGAGTCGCTGTCAACAACGCCCGATCCCCACCCATCAGTTTCCCACCCCCTAATACGGCCAATGTGTATTAGTATGAACGACCAGCTAAACTGAAAGCAATGTGGAGCGCTGGGCTCGAACAGGCGAGCCCAGCGTCTCCACATTCGTGGCGAGCGCCTTGCCCACTACGCCACGTAGCCGCCCCCATATAGGGAATCTTATAGGTCGTTTTTCAATCAAGAGTGCATTGTTATTGAATAAGGGAGTATGATTGTGCCATTTATGTGGGTTAGGATATTTTTTTTGTGTTTCATGCCATATCCGGATCGCATGAGTAATTATGGGGCCAAATTTCCGTTTGCAATGCTTGATTGATAATTTAGTGTATGCTATGTCCTTCAGTCTATGTGGGGCTACTATGTTTTCTTCTAATTTTCTCCAGGATACTAATGCTTGGGGATCAAACCATGTTGTCAATGGTCTTAATGTGTACGCCTTAAAATAGTGGAAAAAATCTGGAAATGCCATGCCACCGTCTGCTTTATTTCTCTGTGCGGTGGATCTTTTTATACGTGGTGGTTTGTTATTCCAAATAAATTTGTATGTGGAAGAGTGTAATTTTTTCCAGTAACCCTCTGGAGGAGGTAACGGTAGCATTGAGCTGAAGAAGTTGATTCTAGGTAGTACGTCCATCTTAACTATTGATATCCGTGCCTGTACTGAGTTTTTAAGTTTTGCCCACCTATCAAGGTCGTTTGATTTTGTTTTGGATTTTTGTGTAATTGTGCTTCACCGTTTGTCTTATGGTGGGGAATATTTCCACTCCCAAACATCTAAAATGTTTTACCATAGGTATCTCTCCTGGGAGGGTTATATCTTTTTTTGCAGGGGCGTTAAGTGGAAGGAAAGCCGACTTCGGCCAATTTATCTTGAATCCCGATAAATCTCCAAAGTTCTCAATCAACTTGAGCAGATGAGGCAGTGTGGTGTTGGGGTTTTGCATGAACAGTATTACGTCGTCCGCATATAAACTAATTTTATGTTGTGTGCCCTTGATTACGATTGGTTCTATGGATTGGGATTGTCTTATATATTGTGCTAACGGTTCTAATGATAGATCGAATAGTCCGGGACTAAGAGGGCAACCCTGTCTAGCTGAGCGTGATACCGGAAAGATTCCGGAGGTGATTATACCTGTTGTAATCATGGCCGATGGGTCTTTGTATACTACTTTAATCATATCAATGAAACCTTTACCTAACCCCATCTTCTCTAATACTGCCCATAGATACGACCATTCCAGCCTGTCAAAAGCTTTCATTGCATCCAGGGACAGCATCGCCTTAGGTATGGTGTCGTCCTTGTCGGCATCTAGTACGTGCAGTATTCGTCTTATGTTATCAGTGATCAGGCGGCCTCTTATGAACCCAGTTTGGTCCGGATGAACTAAAGACGTCATATGCTTTTGTAATCTGATGGCTAATACCTTAGAGTACAGTTTGATATCGGTTCCGAGGAGGCTTAAGGGTCTGTAACTACCGCACTCGGTGGGGTCTTTGTCTTTTTTGAGAAGGACTGTTATGAGTGCAATATTGTCGTTCTTATGGAAGTTCCCCTCCTTGACTGAGTATAAGATCATATTTAGTAATAAGGGTCCAATTATGTCCCAACAAGAGAGGTACATTTCTGGTGGGATACCGTCTCTTCCAGGAGCCTTACCACTTTGCATTTCGGATATGGCCTTCTTGAGTTCCTCTAGTGTGATCGGTGTTTCTAACTGTTTAGCGTCATCCTCTGAAAGTTTAGGGAGAATAATTTGATTAAGATATGTGTCCATTTTGTTTTGATCAAAGGTCGTTTCTGATTTATATAAGTTGGGGTAGAATTCTTTGAATGTCACGTTTATTTTTTCAGGGTCTGTTTCAAGTACTTGTTGTGCTCTAATGGTAGTTATATCTGCAAATTTTGCATTAATTCTTAATCGCATGGCTAATAGGTGACTAGGTTTTGGAACCTTGGGAGTACTGCTGTTGTCTTGTGCTACGTATTTGTATTTCCGATTGTTGTCTGTATATGGCATTGATCTCTTTTTTTAGTACCTTAACTTGATTTTCTAGTCGAGTTGAGTTGTTGTATTGTAAAGAATTAAATAACGTTGAGTAAAGCGTTTCCAGTTCAGCCAGTTTTGTGCATCGATTCTTGCGCATTTTGGAGGAAAAGCTATCAGTGAAATCCTTGATCGTTCCCTTTACCGACATACATAATATTCTGGGGTCTTGCACCGAGTTTGCATTCTCCCGTAGGAATACTGTAAGAGCTTCTTTGAGTTGTGTAATGAATTCCTTGTTATTAAGCAGCATCGAGTTAAATCGCCATCTTGGGGCTCGGGAAGATAGTATACCAAATGTTCCTTTTAGGAGTAAATAACAGTGATCTGATAATGCATTGGGTATCATTTCCACTTCATAGTTATCAAATAGTCTCGGGGATGCAAAGACATAATCTATTCTGGATAATGTGTTATGTCTCGCAGATCGACAAGAGTACTTTCGGGTCGTGGGATTAAGTGATCGCCATAAGTCATTTACACCTGTAATCTTCGACCAATCCTTTAATGCATTAGATGAATTCTTTTGTTCGCTGGAAAAGGCGAGGTAAGATTTGTCCATCCTTGGATTCCAAATGGCATTAAAATCCGCACCTATTATAAATGAGTAATCAGGAAGGTCTAACATTGCTTTGGTTAGTGTAGTGAAGAAACCCACTTCGTACAAATTTGGGGCGTATACCGCTACCAACGCTATTTTCCTGTTCTTGTGTACAATCTTAGCTATAGTTATCCGACCATCTACATCAGACCATACTCCCTTTAATTCAATATTCAACTTACGTCTAACGACTATGGCTACACCCCGAGTTCTCGTACCAAAAGAAGCGTGACTAATATTATGATATGTGTTGTCCGCTAACGTATCTATGTCTTTCTCTAGAATGTGCGTTTCGCTTAGCAGAGCAACGTCCACCTGTTCTTTTTTCATCAGTGTGAGCACGCTTTTGCGTTTGTGTTGGTTATTTATTCCCCCAGTGTTCCAGATCATTATATTCAAACTAGCCATAATCTATACATGTTGTTGTGTAGTTGTTGGTAATGCTTCTGGTGTGCGAGGCAACAATAGATATACATCCAACTAGTGAGGTCCCGTTGAGAGCCGAGCTTAAAAACATACATATATACAAATAAAAATCCCCTTTCCCCCCCTCCCACCGAGAGTCGTACAGGATTGTGTCCCATAGACACATCCTACATGTATGACTCCCTCCCTTAGGCCACCGGATTACCCAAATTGAGCTTTGTAATCCTACTCTTCCTATGCTAATTGCCATAGGATCTAAAACTTTCATTCTAATTCAATAGAATGTCGCTTTTGGTCTTGCGCCTTCCCATTAATGTACTAACAATAGTGTGAAAAATGAAAAATATACCTTCATTGATATATTCATTTGAACCTTCTACTAACTTATGTAGGAAACATCAGAAAAAAGGAAAAGAGTGGAGATAAACACTAACACCTTAAAATGAAATAAATAACAATGAAAGATAAAAATAAAAAAGGAGTGTGAACTAAAATAAAACTCATCAGAGAAAAACAGAAAATAAAATTGAGTAAAGAGAAAAAAGAGAAAAACAGAGACTTTTAGAGCTACATTGTGCAAATCTCTAAATCAGTGGAGTAATTATTTAAAATATTAGAATAACCTTGTCGTGCTTATACATTTAGATGTGGCTAATGTATTTTTTTTTTTTTTTTTTTTTAAGCCTTATTAAAGCCTAATTAAACTTCAGTCCTTGGATCCTATGCTTATTCACACCAGATGTTAATGTTAAATTTACAGGCCTTCGTTGAAGGGGTGCATTATATTCTAGAAGGTTGTGGAATACTAGTAAATATGTAAAAACTGCTGTTATGTTCCAGAATGATCTTCCTACCCAGGGGTCATGACCTTCTAGTATTTTCCGGGATATTCCTTTGTGTCCCTGAGCAGTCGAGAGAGGAGCCCAGAATGTTCCAGAATGTTCATAATGTCAACGTTGGATTATTGTCTCCACAGAGACCAGAAGACTGTAAATATAATGCCTTACGAGCCATATTAAACATCTTGTGCCTTATTGTTGCCAGCGTGCATATCAACTGTTACTTTTGTTGAGCCGTGGTAAAGTCATTCTAATAAAATTACTAAAATACAAAGAGAAAGAGAGAGATGAATAGGCTTATCTGTTCTGAGCCAGTGTTGCGTCCTGCCCGGGGGGACCAGATCCATGTTGCTTCATGTAATCTTCGGCGGCTTTAGGCGTGCGTATTCCCTGCCTAATACCGTCTTTTCTCAAGATCGATAATAGTGCCGGGTAGTTAAGGATTGGCCTGAGACCACTCTTAAACATTCTCTGCATCACATCCTTGTAGGGGAAACGCTGAGCGATGGCTTCCTTACATAGATCTTCGTAGATAGATATTGAATGTTCACCATATTTCAGTTTCCCCCTTTGATTGCGCGCTCCTCTAATGATGGCGTCTCTTGTTACCATCTTGCGCAGGGTAACAATGATAACTCTCGGACCGTTACCTCTTTGGCCTCGTGTACCGACTCTGTAACATTGGTCCACTGTCGGCGCTGTGGGAAGGGTGTTATTACCTAAAATATCTACTAACACTGTTGGAAAGCTGTCGTCTGTGCAATTGACTGATTCATCCAGTCCCACAATGCGGATATTATTTCGCCTGTAGTAACGTTGGGTCTCGAGCTGCCTCTCCATTGCTTTCTCTTCGACTTCTTGTATTTTCCTCCGACACTCTTCTTCTACCTGTTTTATCTCCTTCGATAACTCTGTTAATCCATCGTTGACGTTCTTCTCGTTCACTTGGACCATCTGTGTAATTTCTATCACCGTATTCTCCACTGCCGTGATTCGCCCGGCCTGTGCAGCGGCTGCTTTCATAACCTCTTCGAATTTAGCATTGACGTGTGCTTTGAATTCATCTTTGAGTTCCTCGATGTGTAATTTGAAAGCGACCATCTGTTCCTTCATCAGGATAGTCAGAGAGTTGAAGTCGGGTTGTGAAATTGCACTGCTTGTGTCAGTTGATGTTGTGGGTGCAATGATGGACCCGATGGGTTTGTTGGAGATTATCTTCTCAAATTCCCCTGCTTTATTTCTTACGGTATTTTTACACGTCGTTACCGTTGTGTTGTCAACTGCTGTCTCCCTCTCGGGGCCAGTCGTCGTTGGTCCCGGTATATTCTCCACTATAGTCCCCCCATTGGGGCTAGTCAACAACGGTACCGCCGTTGCCTCGCCTGTTGTATTTTTTGACCATGTCAAAATAGGCGCTGTTGGAGTATCTGTGCCGAGTCTCTTTCCAACCTTTTTCTTATCCTTAATATCCATGTTGAGTCTTTATGTCTTTTGATATAGTTAGTAGAAGGTCTTATCAATACATACGATGTGGTTTAATCTCTTTAATCTCTTGTTCAAATAAGGTTTTTAAACGAAATTAACGTTGACGGGAGCGGAGCTGTAACCAAACGCGTATCGCTTCACATTGCGTTCAAACCGGAAGTTTTTCTACTTTAAGTGTAAAAGCCATACAAATTATTTAAGGGGACCTCAAGGATGATGTACTGGTGGGTGGTGTCCGACCGATTATGGTGGGCGGTCTGGGCCAAAAATGCCAGGGCCGATCTTTGGTCCCAGTCCAGCCCTGGTTGGAGCATGCGGCTGTGTGATGTCCTGCACTCAGCTGACTTATCACTGGGGGCAAATGGTGTGTTACAGAAATATAGCCTATAATGTAATGTCATTCTAAACAATTTAACATAAATATCTATTAGGCTATTCTGGACCAGATTTATGCCAATTCATGTATACACTTTATGCTACAATAAAAATGATATTTTAGGCTATTCAAATAATGTAATTATTAAAAAGTCACCCTATAATTCAGTGTGGCAGCTCCCACCCTCTGGAACTCCCTCCCCGCTTAACTCCGCAACGCCCCAACTCTGGACTCATTCAAAAAACTGCTCAAAACCCATCTAAATGTCATGTTCACTATATGCAAATGTACAAATCCAAAACTGCATAGTGCACTTTAAAAATAATTAGATTAGTATCTTTGTGAGGTTACTGATGTATTATTTACATTGAAAAGATACAGAGATAATTTGTTAAAGCTGGATTTTCTACACAAGATGTATTATTTCGAACATTATTTCATATTTTTTTGTTATTTATTGTTGTCCAGTAAGACTTGAAAAGAGAGCTATTATTATTATTATTATTATTATTATTATTATTATTATTATTATTATTATTATTATTATTATTATTATTATTATTATTTTAAGTTATTCTTGTGCCATTGAGATTTGTCAGAGAGATTGTAGGCATAAAGCATGTTTAAAAAGAATATATATATATTATTATCTTTCCCCCCCCTCCTTTTTCCGATATTTTCTCCCATCCCACTGTTAGTCGTTATGCCAATTCCCAACCCCCTTCCTGGTTGTTGCGCACCCCCCCCCCCCTACTGTTGGTCCGGGAGGCCGGAGACTGTCACATGTTTTCCTCCGACACACGTGCAGCCAGCTTGGCAGCGCAGATTCTCACCGGGAGTGTGTAACGTGTAGAAGGTCACACTACCTCCCTCCAGATCCTACCCTTGCTGTGCAGGCGCCCCGACCGAACTGTGTTATATAAAATAATATAAATAATAATTGTCTGGAAACCGTTTGATTATGAGATTTGAGATTATGATGAATTGAAAATGGGGGACCCTGATGTAAACAAGACGAAAGTCTTTCTCTGGTCTGCATCCCCTTAACAATTGTATGTATTGATCTGTACTGTATTGTACCCATTCTGCAATCTGTTAATAAAGTTTTCAATCAATCAATCAAAACCGTGGTCTGTGCGGAGAAGCAAGGAAGAGCAGGGTTGCCAGATCGGATTAACAATATCCGAACCGCCCAGTGTTATCAAAGGAACGCCACATGAGGGCAGACTCTCAAATCTGGCACCACTGATTAACAGCTGCGTTGCATTGTGGTATCCCCACAATGCATTGGGGTTTGAAATTTGAATTGACGCAGCCACGGTATACGACCTGTTGCATCTTCTCATCTCAGGTAATTATGCAACACATATATTTTATTATTTATAAGTAATGCGTGCCGCTGATATAAATGAGTGCTGTTTAGTCTGTGTTTCAGTGACTACTGTAACGTTATTAGCTCGATATTATGAAACTGGCGGGGGATCTGTAAACTACAGTAGCACTACTGCTAGCAGGCCACCACTGCTATAAGTCTAAGTATAGAATACTGACGTTAGCTAACCAATGCATATCACGCTGCACAGATCTTTCATGGGTTAATTTAATTATAAAATATATAATTTCATTGTTAATGTAGCAAATACTGTTTTAAATTTGATTTCTGGGAGATTTAGGGGGCCGTCCCTTTAAGACGGCGGTTGTGTGGCTCGCGAGTGAAGATAGTACGACGGTTAAGTTCAGTCCGAGTTCACTCGTTTGAAAGTTAACGTGAATAGTTATTTAATTTATGTGGGATCCATTCTGTAACATTCAGATTGTAGTCAATGATATAAAAGTAAGTGCCTGTTTATCGTTTCACCTGTTATATCGCAAATTTGGCTGTGTTCTGTGATTGACTGGAAGAGGCACTAGGTTGGCTAACATGATATTTCCTGATATATATATATATACACACACATAATATATTATCTAATTTGACACATCACAAAGAACTCCCAGTTTAAGTTTATTTATTTATTTGGATCCCCATTAGCCACAGCAGTGCTTCCTGGGGTCCATAACACCATAAAATATAGTGACTTACATACAATCAGACATTCACATGACAAATGACAGACAAATTACAACAAGACATTCATAATACAATACAGTATAATATACAATTTAGCTTTTTCATACATTATCTACATTTATATCAACCAATTATTCAATCTTCTAATAATATATCCATATCAGACATACATTTTCATTTACATATCCCGGCTATCTCCTTATCAGACACATACATTTTAATTTACGTACACACCCTTAATATCCATTAGGGAATGTCAATTTCTCTGGTTGAAAATGTTGTTTTACCAAGATTTTGAAATGATCTTTACTATTCTCCTGTGTAACATGTCTGGGAAGAGAGTTCCATTCCTGCATACCTCGGAAGATGACAGTTAGCTTCATTGCGTTCAACCTCACTTTTGGAAGTGTAAAACCTTGTGCAGAAGCATGTCTGGTGGAATGGTCGTGTCTGTCAAGATTTATAGATAAATTGTTATACAGAATTGAGGGGATCTTTGTAACAAGAATACTCCTAGTGAATACAAGGAGTCAGTAGAGTTACCTATTTTAGACAAGTAACCAAGTTAAACAATTGTGCATCGCTGCAACATTAGTTCTGTACTTACAGCAAAGCGCTATACGAGCTGCTTTGTTTTGTACCATTTATAGTTTTTTCTGTTTATTTGTTGTTACATTAGACCATACTACAGGACAATAGTCAAGATTCTACAAAATTAGAGCGTGAATCACCTGTTTGATAGAATTTAGTGGTAACAAAATGAGCAGATCTTTTAACAACAGAAATACCTCTTCCCATTTTCACCACTAGATTGTTTACATGTTGTGACCATGACAATTTACTGTCTAATGTTACTCCTATGAGTTTAGTCTCCTGGACTTGATCAATTACCTCATCCCATATTAAAAGTTTCAAGACTGGGTTCGTACAAGAGTATGGTTTGAACCGAAAATTATGCTAGTTGTCTTTGATATGTTTAGAACTAGTTTATTATTCTTTATCCATTCAACCACTGATTGCAGCTCTGCCTTTAGAACATTAATTTAATTAATTGGCTGTAGAGGCTGATGTGTAAATCATTTAATCATCTGCATACATTGAAATATAGGACTTATTTAGGACAAGAGGCATGTCATTTGTAAATATGGTATTATAGCGCAAAGGCCCAAGGCAACTTCCTTGGGGCACTCCACACCTTACCGTTTTAACTTCTGAGTAACTTTACTTTGTTCAGGGGAGGACATAAAAGAATTATTGAAAACAGTAGAAAGGGAATTGATAAAGTTAAAGAAATGGTTTGATAGGAATAAGTTGTCTCTTAATGAAAACAAAACAAAATGTATGGTATATGGTGGTGTTCCTACCGACTGTGAAATTAAACTGAATTTAAATGGAACCGAAATTGAAAGAGTATATGAAACAAAATTCTTAGGTGTGATTTTAGATATACAATATATCAAAGGTAAATTAGCCAAATCTGTTGGCATTCTGTACAAAACAAGGGAGCTGTTGAACCAGAAATGTTTGCATATATTGTATTTTTCACTTGTGGTGCCATACATGTCATATTGTGTTGAGGTCTGGGGGAATTTTTATAAAACAAATATAGATCCTATTATTAAACTACAGAAAAGAGCTATTAGAATAATAAATAAAGCTAGTTACCTTGAATCGACAAATCCATTATTCATAAAGTTCTGCACATTAAAATTCAATGTCTCTTTCAACCAAGAGAAAGAAAGTATAATTTAAGAGGGTTGTGTATTCTTAAAACATATAAAAAGGTAATAACTAATGTAAAAGCTTAGGCAGCCGAGGCAGCCGCCTTAGGGCCCGCGGGGGGTCTGGGGGGAGGGGGGGCCCGGGCCCAGGCCCGGGACTGAATGGAGTTGCCGTTCGTGGGACTGGATCGACAGACTGCATTGCGCCATGCCCCGGGTCCTATGTTCCCCCTATGTTTCCCATGTTCCAAAAGGGTTCTATGTTCCCCGGGTCCTATGTTCCCCCTATGTTTCCCCGGTAGCGATAAAGGCTCACCCCAGGCTCGCCACAGCAGTGGATTTCAAAGATAGCCACTTTTATAGATAATTCATTTGTATCGCAACGGAGTCATGGATCTAGTCGGGCCACGTAGCATTATGTCGATAAAATTCAAATAGAATAAACAAGTGTAAAATAAAGAATTTTAAACGAAGTTTAGCCTATTAAATCATTTTATAAGCGTTAGTTTATTTGCGGTCTGTGTGAGAAGCATCCATCTGCAGAACAACAGCCCAGCTCTCTCTGTCCCCACGCTGTCAGGCCGTCACAGGCCCGCTCAGCAGCCCCACCCACCCAATGGCTGAATTGCCAATGGCTGAATTGGGGCTTTATATACCACCGCGGCCTCACGGCCCGCACCGCGTCAGTGCGGAGAACACTCTCCGTGGTGCTGAAACGTTTTTTATTGTTTTATTCCACTATTCCAGGAATTTCCAGAATTGTGTGTGAGAGATGGGATCATAGGAGAGAGAGATGGGAGAGAGACCTGCATGACCCAGCTTGGCTTCACAGTAGAAGAGAAGACAAAAGCGATTTGATCATTCTTTATTTTTTTATGACCCTCCGTGCTCCGTGACTTTCAGTGTGTACATCCTTATTAAAGCGTTCTTATTAACGTGCGTGTTGCGCACACGTGGGAGGAGGGAGGGATGTCCCGGTGCCGGGTGGTGTGTGTGTGTGTGTGTGTGTGGGGGGGGGGGGGGGGGGGCCCGAGCTGGCCCGAGCTGTCAAGAGCTGTCAATCTCGCCTCAGGGCCCGTGGGGCATTCCAACCGCCACTGGCTAGATGTGTTTAAATTTTGGGAGTTAAATTGTGGAATAGTGACGGGTTGAAGTTGTGTACCTCTCAGGGGAGATTTAAAAAGGCCCTGAAGGATAAAATAATTCAGGAGTACAGTTTTGAGTAAAACATCAAACATTTATTTTTCTCTTTTTTTTTCTCTTAAAGAAAAATAAAATAAAATTATATCTTGCAGCATATTTTAAGTTTTTCTTTCTTATATTAGTATATTTAGTTTTTAAGAATTGTAAAGGATAGGCAAAAATAAGCATGTGCTTCAGCCTATTCCTTTTTTTGGTCATTGAGTTTGGATTTTGTGTGTGAGCTTACTTTGAATATGTACATTTGTGATTTTTTTCTTTTTTTCTTTTCCTTTTGAAAGTCCACACATGTGTGTTTTTGATTTATCTGTAAACAAAGACCGAAAAAATAAACTATAATAAAACTATTCAAGCAACTCCCATTAAAATTAAATAAGTTTGAATACAAGATAATGCAGATAAGGAGAAACCGTAACATTCAAGTTTTTTAAGTAAACATTTGTGATCAATGATGCTGCAGTAAAATCAAGCAAGACAGACAGTAATTTAATAGTATGAACAACCCAAGTCACTGATATTAATTATGAATCAACAGTAAAGCAGCAAAGTGGTATCAATTAGAAAATACCAGAATGAAAATAATAAAGAATCATTGGGAGCATGTCCAAGCACACACATGACCAGGCAGACCAAGATGGCAGAGTTGTTCACGGCGTGAATACAGTAGGTATGAATGTACAGTTAAGGAAGCAATATACGTACAAGATAGACAGGTTGCTTCAGTGTAAACATGGACTAGCATCTGCATAGGTGGCATGTTTTAATTATGCAGGGGAAATATTTACTGTTGTCCTCATTGTGTGGCCACGTCACTGATCATAGTGGACGGTAGGTATGTAACAAATAGCTCTCTATAATGTGATTCTCCCTCGTTTTGGCCAGCCACCGCGGCTCTGTGTTGACAAGCAGTTCAGGATAAGCAGAGGAAGGGTTTCAGGATAAAAAGGACTCACCCCCAGTCTTCCAAATGCCTTGAAAGACATGTGTGGAGTAGGCCCATAGACCTGGTTGTATGGCAGCCAGCCCTGCGCAGCTCTTAAGACCGCTAAGCCAAACAGGAAGTGGGCTGTGTCAAGTTGTAGCATTGTCTCTCAGCAGGGGGTTAACCGTTCAGGTTATTACGGCAGAGCAGCCAACACACCTCATGGATCTCAGCGATGGACTTAGATACACTAATTGAGCAGCATGTACCCTGTAGCTGGGACTGTGTCATCCTCACGTAGCTTTCAGAATCAGAACGAATGTACACAGCCGAGATGTGGGGGAAACATCTACAGGACCAAGGTGTCCTGTGGTGAAGATAGACTGTTGTTGCTAAGAATGGTGACGGTAATCACTCTGGCCCGAACTACCTCCAGGACATCCTCTCCCCTCAACCTGCATCCAGGTCACTCAGGTCTGGTACCTCCAGGACCTCCTCTCCCCTCAACTTGCATCCAGGTCACTCAGGTCTGGAGCCAAAACCTCCTTGCTAGAAGAAAGAAATGTCACCACCTTTGATTGATAGTCATTTATTCATTTCTTAGGATTTCTTCTGGACTGGTCTAATACATGTTTTAAGGTTCTTAGATGGGGTGCCACGAGGAGCGGCGTACTGGCTCATATTAGGCAGGCCATGTATTATGCAGCATCTTAGGCCCATGCGCTGGATCTCCATGTCCTCGGCTACAGTCCACTTGTCGCTGCTCAGGTCGTAGCACTCCACATTGGAGATCCACGTGGAGCCATTGAGGCCTCCAACCACGAAGAGCAGGCCGTCCAACACCCCGATGCCAAAGTAGCTGCGGGGGGTGAGCATGGCGGGCAGGGCGCGCCAGGAGTCAGTCAAGGGGCTGTAGGCCTCCGCGCTACACAGGGCATTTTCACCGTCAAACCCTCCAACCTGAGGACAGGACACATGAGAGGAATGTTTTAGTATGTGGTTAAGGCAGGCAGACACTGTATTAATCCACTTAGGGAAATGAGGACATCACAGTATACATATCTATACAAATATCTAGTATAAAGCATTTGTCTCCATGTGCACCTACCACATAGACTTGTCCTCCGTACGCAGCGACTCCCACTCCTCTACGCCTGCTGCTCATGGGGGCGATCAGAGTCCACTGGTCAGTGTCTGGGTTGTAGCACTCAGCTGTGAGCAGACACTCCTCCCCGTTGAAGCCACCACAGATGTAAACCTGTAAATATAAGAAATAATATTCAAATTTAGTTGATATATTCCATTTTATTTCATTCTACTTTAATTGTCTGTTAATGTTGGACCCAGACACATTCCTAATCCCTTGTATGTGCAAGCTTACTTGGCAATAAAGACATTTCTGATTCTGAATGATACCAATCGCCTAGTTTTTAATGTAAACGTTCCTTCGGTTCATCTACCACATGTGTGTTCTTCAGTTCCACCCACCTTGCCGTGGAGGGCTGCAGTGCCGGCGCAGCTCCTGTGCTCCAGCATGGGTGAAATCACTGTCCACTGGTTAGTTTCAGGCTTGTAGCGCTCAGCGGTGTTCAGTCGCACGTGTCCGTCGAACCCTCCCATGGCGTAGAAACAGCCGGCCAACACAACCACGCTGACGTTACAGCGGCGCGAGTGCATGGGAGCCGCCTGCAGCCAGCTGCGGGTGACAGGGTTGAACCTGCACACACTGCTCAAATACTCTACGCCGTCGAAGCCGCCGACACAGTAGACCAGACTGTGGAGATAGGCGGTGTCGTGGTGGCCCCGGGAACTCTCCGCCTCAACGCTCACGTCCATCCATCTACCGGCTTGGATATCGTAAGCCTCCATGAAATTGGTCGGGCTGCCACTCCAGCCTCCGATGGCCAATAGGACCTCCTGGGGCAGGCGTGGGCACGAGCCAGGGGGTTTCAGGGCACTGAGGATGACGGGCCAGCAGTCGTAGCTGTCCCTCACCACAGTGTTCTTCAGGACGTTGTTCAGGAAGTAGTCAGGCCTCATCAAGCCCATGCGAACCTGGGAAGAGACAAGCAGACAGCGGGTACAACTTAGACAGCGGTTGTAGACGGTTTCTGTTGCTAGGGAACAGTTTGGACCCAAATGTTTGGGAACCACTGTACTAGGGAACCTAGTGTTGTTTTAATGTAATGCACAGTAATACAATTAGTTACCTTGGCCAGCAGCAAAGGGATGTGTGTTTTACGCTCCTCACGGGAGTGGTAAATCCAACGGAGGACAGCCTCGAACACCATCTCCTCGTTCTTCACATTCAGATCATCCCTCTCGATGATGTCCACCAGTTGCTGCAGGGACAGCTCCACAAACTCCTGTGAGACTTGCAGCATCTCCTCAAAGTGGCACACGATGAAGAGATAGGCCTTGCGCCTCAGGTCAGGGCAGCAGTAGATGTCCACGAACCTCCAGATGCCGACACAGTTTTCCAGAGACAGCTGGCCCTCTAGGAAGTCACAGCACGCTCCTACTATGCCAGTGACAAGAAGCTGGTCTGCAGCCACCAGAAGCTCTTCCACGTTCTCTGCTGTCACTGGCACAAAGCGTGTGTAGGCATACTCTATGATGAGCTGCATAATACCCGGGGACACCCCAGGGATACTATAGACTGGTTTCTCTGAGTCGCTCCAGAGAGTGAAGAGGGTTCTGTGGAATGCAGAGTATAGAGATAACCAATGAGTAAACAGTAAGCAACATTCTGTCCTGTGTACTAATATATTTTCACTGTAGAAGTATAGGGTCTTAGCACAGTAGAAGTATAGTAGACGTACAGTATAGTATCTTTTTACAGTAGAAGTACAGTATAGTATATTTCTACAGTAGACGTACAGTATAGTATCTTTTTACTAACCAGGCTAACCTGAATGTTATAATATAATGTAATATAATAATAAAGTATAATATATTTAGCTCCCATTTGAAAAATATAGACATTATGTCTAAAAACATGACATTCTTTAGAAGTCTTAAAATAAAATAAGTTAATTCAAATGAAAATGAATGTAAAATAATAACGTTATTTATATAGCACCATTCATACAGATTGATTGAAGCTCAAAGTGCTTTACACAAAAAACTAAACAAAAGGATAAAAATAATTAAGAAAATAAGTACAATCACATTAAAATGCTAAAAACGGTAATAAAACAACTAGATAAGATAGTAAAAATAGCTAAATAAGCGGGCGGCTAGGTGGTCTAGTGGGCAAGGCACTCGCCACCAATGTGGAGACGCTGGGTTCGCGTGTTCGAATCCAGCTCTCCACATTGTTTTCAGTTTGGCTGGTCGGCCGTACTAATACAATTGGCAGTATTAGAGGGTGGGAAACTGATGGGTGGGGATCGGGCGTTGTGGACAGCGACTCCTACAGGTCGGTTGGTGCGCCTGCGCAGTAGAATCAGGAAGTGTCGGGGGTAGCGTGAGCCTCCCACGCGTTACTCCTCGCCACTGAGAGATCGAGCTGCGCAGGTGAAAAGATGCGACTGCTGTTACCTCAAGTACCGGAGGGGACTTGTGCTATGTATGACTTAGTCCACATTGCAGCCGGCTTGTGGGAGGCAAGAAACAGCGTTCGTGACAGGGGAGGGTTGAATTGGATGATACGAAATTGGGATGGGAGAAAATATAGAAAAATGGGAGAAAAAGTGGATAAAAAAAAAATAGCTAAATAAGACAAACAGTAAGACAATAACATGAGACAATAAAATAATTACAAATAAAATAATAATAAAGGGTGAAAAGAAAAATATTAAAATAATAAAATAGCTAAATTAGATAGTAAACAATAAGAAAAACTAACAAATACAATTATAAAGAAACTACATAAAACAATGATAAAAATGATAATAAAATATTTAAGTAAAAATAATAGAAATAAAGAAAAATAAGACAATAAAATAAAGAGAATAATTATTTTATTCCTATTTATTATTATTATTATTAGGCTATTATTATTGTTGTTGTTTTTGTTGAGACCTTCTTGCTGTGAGGCAGCAGTGCTAACCACTGTACCACGTGCCACCCAAAATACTTGGATGGTGTAGTGCAAGTGGTATGTTTGTGGCTACGGGAGATAATATGTTAATACTTAAGTGTGTAGACTTCATTTATGGCAAAACATCTTGGGTGGTAACCCAGGATAGGTTCGCTGAACACGAATACTATTTTTCAGTAACGCCCTGCTTCACACTCATTCAGTAGATATATTCACACCTGCATGGGCACTGCTCAGTCCAACCACAGTCTGAAATTGTTGGCCATTAGACAGTATCCTAATTTGGTCATGCCACACAACCGCACATGCAGGGCAGGCTATGTTGCAGAACATTCTCAGTATTTTTCATAGATCTTGAAAATAGGATCTAGGTGGTTTGACAGTTTTCAACAGACATTAGTGAAAGATAAGAAATGCAGGAATAACTTGTTCTTGTTAACAGAAGGATCATTATTTAGAGCTTTTGCATGAACTCCACTGCAAGTAATTTCCACTTCAGCCATCCAGTAAGGTTATTATCCACACACACACACACACACACACACACACACACACACACACACACACACACACACACACACACACACACACACACACACACACACACACACACACACACACACACACACACACACACACACACACACACACACACACACACACACACACACACACACACACACACACACCAGTAGCGGCCCGTACTATCTACTGTTGGGTGGTCGCAGGGGGTTCACGTTAGGTCGAGTTGAAAATGTAACGTTAATAAATGCTCTGGAGCAATCTCTCTCTCTGTCTCTCGGATCAATCCAATAAAATAATTAACACATGTATATGTTGTCATTTTAAACAACTCACCATTCATTCATTCATACATTATGCATCAGCAGCAGCGAAATTAATGTTATAGTTCACAACACAGCAGCGCGTTTTGAAGCGCTATTATCATCTCAGCAAGGCAGCACCGTCAATACTTTCCGTAGCCGCATTTCTCGGAGACACAGAGAGAGCGAGAGCGAGCGACTACCTGGCGTTCTATCGCCATGTTCTAAGACAAACTCTTAACCAACTTTGAAAGAGTGCCTAAGCTTAACCGTCGAAAGAACTTGCCGTCACGCTCTAAGACAAATAGCTGCATCACAACAACACAACTAGTATCTACCAACCTAGAAACCTAGAAACTGACGTCGGCCAATCAGAGAGCGTCTCCGCGAAATGCGGCTACGAAAAAAAAACTGACGTCGGCCAATCAGAGAGCGTCTCCGCGAAATGCGGCTACGGAAATCATAGACGCTGCTAAGGCTGCTGGCTTAGACCGCTTCAAATCGCACCCGGCTTCCATCATAAACATCATATTTCAACGCACAACGCGTTACGCACTGATTGGCTGCGACGGATACAGCGATGAAACAATGCACGCCGTGCACGCGCACTCAGATCGCTATTGCGTCTAGCCCGAGACGAGAGAAATAAGGCTAGGAGAAATGCCGCTACGGTAACGGAACGTGAGTCACTTCCTGTTCAGGAAAACGATTATTTATATTTGATATTATTAACGTTATATTGTGCATTGGAAACACAAACATACTTAAAATGAGTAAATATTATTCATTTTAAACATGTTTATATTATTTATAGGGCTATAAAACAAACAAAAAAAATTCTTGTTCATCTCTCTTTTAACCAGGGTTAACCAGGGGGGTCGGCGCCCGAGCGCCCCTAGTGGCGAGCCGCCACTGACACACACACACACACACACACACACACACACACATGGCCGCCTAGTTATAGTTGAAAGTGGGGGTGCAATATTTAATTTTTTTTTTTTTTTTTTTGTAATTATTAATTTTTTTTTTTTTTTTTATCTTTTTTTTTTTTTTTTTTTAGTGACATGCAAGGGGTGGTTTGGAGGGGGTCCCGCACGACCCCCTCCATAGCAGATTTTTTTTTCATTTAATGAACCTGTACGTGCAATTTCCTGCAATATAGAGCCTTAAATCTTGACCAATAAAGGTGCTCTTTTCACTATAAAACTCAGTTTATATTGCAGTATGATAGCCAATTACTATAATAATAATAATAATATATTAATATATATATATATATATATATATATATATATATATATATATATATATATATATATATATATATACTGTATATTGATTTTTCGCTCTTTTATTTTTATTAAATCAATCTCCTTTCAAATAGGCCAAGTTTTTAATAAGAGAGAGAAAAAATACCAACAAGGAACAATAACAGGGTCTGCTGTAAATATAGCCTATTTTCAGAGAATGACAAGAATATAAACAGAACATGCTAATCTGTAAAGAAAGGGAGAGAGGGGGGGATATATAATCCAAGTATTTGTGTCTTAATTTGTTATGTTATCCTACACTGCTGTCTGATATTTCCATTACCTGTGACTCTTGGGTCTCTTTCTCTCCTTCTCTGCCTCCATCCCGGGTCTGCACAGTCACCATATCATTCTACATTAAGGAGAGCAATACACTTATGAATACACTGAACCGGTTTGAATACACAATCTTTATGCTAATCTGTAAAGAAAGGGAGAGAGGGGGGGGATATATAATCCAAGTATTTGTGTCTTAATTTGTTATGTTATCCTACACTGCTGTCTGATATTTCCATTACCTGTGACTCTTGGGTCTCTTTCTCTCCTTCTCTGCCTCCATCCCGGGTCTGCACAGTCACCATATCATTCTACATTAGGGAGAGCAATACACTTATGAATACACTGAACCGGTTTGAATACACAATCTTTATGCTAATCTGTAAAGAAAGGGAGAGAGGGGGGGGATATATAATCCAAGTATTTGTGTCTTAATTTGTTATGTTATCCTACACTGCTGTCTGATATTTCCATTACCTGTGACTCTTGGGTCTCTTTCTCTCCTTCCTGAGTCTGTACAGTCACCATATCATTCTACATTAAGGAGAGCAATACACTTATGAATACACTGAACATCATTATGAAACATTTCTATTGCACCCTTACTTACAATTCATTATGAATTGAAAATGGGGGACCCTGATGTAAACAAGACGAAAGTCTTTCTCTGGTCTGCATCCCCTTAACAATTGTGTGTATTGAGCCGTACTGTACTGTACCCATTCTGCAATCTGTTATTGATTGATTAAAAATGTTATTAACATATTGCAGAATGGGTACAATATAGTACGGCTCAATACACACAATTGTTAAGGGAATGCAGACCAGAGAAAGACTTTTGTCTTGTTTACATCAGGGTCCCCCACTTACAATTCATAATGAATTGTAAGTAAGGGTGCAATTAACACCGT
Source organism: Notolepis coatsorum (assembly GCF_963971535.1). Taxonomy (NCBI): domain Eukaryota; kingdom Metazoa; phylum Chordata; class Actinopteri; order Aulopiformes; family Paralepididae; genus Notolepis; species Notolepis coatsorum. Next base: position 33,819,954 of record NC_140174.1, on the reverse strand, counting down.
GCAATCCATTATTTGTGGAGCCCGCCCTTTAAGTCTTTGAGCTATTAGGCTACTAGGGTTCTTACTTTGCGTTTTGGTGTCCTGAAAAATGCTCTGATGTCTGTATTTTTTCTTTTTTCTGCCATGGTACCTGGTTGGCTGGACACACACACACACACACACACACACACTTTTCATTTCAGGTATTGTACCTTAAGATAATTGAAAATCTTGATTTACCGTAAATCCTCAAATATAGGTCTTCTATTTACCTCAGCTGCAAAGAGCACCAGGCCTTTATTAGAGAGACTTGTTATATAAGAGGCAGGCCTTAATTTCTAAAACTGACACTCATGGACATAATCCCTTCATTTTCAGACTTTTATTGCATTATTATTATTATTATTATTATTATTATTATTATTATTATTATTATTATTATTATTATTATTATTATTATTATTATTATTATTATTATTATTATTATTATTATTATTATTATTATTATTATTATATTTTTAATGCGTACATTGTCTGTCTACATTTATTTAGACTAGCATTGGTATTTAAATATTGAGTGCAGTTGAGTAATTGTGGGATTAACATAATTCACACACTGAACAGAGAACAGAGATGGAGGAGAACAGAGAACAGAGATTATTATTATTCTAGATAAGCTTCACAGGCTCATCTCTCTCTTCGCGCCACCAATCGCTCGCGCAATGTCACATTTAATGCAGTTCAATGTCAACACCAAGTCAGCGGCGCGGATGTCCGCGCGTCAGAAAATAGGAGCGTCGCACGACTCGCACCTGTGGGTCTGCTGTCGGCTGAGATCAAAGCTCAAGAGTCCGCGCGGACATCCGCGGAGTCTGCTCTGTGTACAGTCTGCTCGACTATGGGAGCACCTTTAACGCCAACGTTATATTATTATTATTTATTAGTTACGGACTTACGGTATGACCAGATGGCATTTCGGACCGTGAAACACTTTTATTATATTGCGTGGTAGATGTTCTACCACTCGACAGTAAAGACATGTCTTCTAACATAATAGTTTGTTTGAACAACTGAACTTACTTAGTGGAAAATCCTGCTGTTGTTGTAACTTGTGCGTTGTGAACTTGTGCCTAAACTAGTGTTCACGAATCACGCTGCTGCCTGCCTGTACCAGCTTACTGTGTTACACCTGGACTAGTGGAGGCTGCACTGTTGTAGCGGCGCGCTGTGCAGACTGGGCTCCACTCAGTCTGCAGGACTGGATCAAACCATATCGGGCAGGGGGGTGTCGCAATCTTTGGAAACTTAAAAACTTGCTATTAAGTGTCATTGCGTATTATTAATTTGATTGAAATTACGTAGTTATGCTTAGATAAGATTTATATATTGGGGGGGGATATTTATATCATATGATATGATCAAAAAGTGAGGGAGCAAAAAGACAAGCTTGCTCCCCCAAGTTCAATAGTCCTAGAGCACGTGCATCTTATGCTCCATTAAGTGGGCGCCTATGCACACACACACACACACACACACACACACACACACACACACACACACACACACACACACACACACACACACACACACACACACACACACACACACACACACACACACACACACACACAACTGAGCGCCCTCCAACCTAACAAGGCCACTGGCCATGACAACATCCCCTCCAAATTCCTCAGAGACTCAGCAACCGCCATCACCCCAGTCATCACACACATAATAAACCTCTTCATAAAACAGGGACACGTTCCCAAGGACTTCAAAATTGCGAGAGTGACCCCCCTGCACAAAAAGGGCAGCAAATTAGACCCAGGCAACTACCGCCCTGTTTCTATTCTTACCTCCATCTCGAAAGTCATGGAAAAAATAGTCTACGAACAGGTCGAAAAGTACCTAGCGGAAAAAAATCTAATCTACGAATTCCAATCTGGCTTCAGAACATCCCACTCCACTGACACATGCCTTCTCTATTTGAACGACCACATCAAACAAGAGGTGGATGCGGGCAAATACTGCGGCATGGTCATGCTGGACCTACAAAAGGCCTTTGACACTGTCAATCACTCCATTAAGTTGACAAGCTAAAAGCAATTGGTTTTGATAGTCTATCAGTGAGCTGGATGCAATCCTACCTTGAGGGGAGAGAACAGATGGTGGAGGTAAACAGTACCCTATCCCCCCCCCTCATAGTGAGCTGTGGTGTTCCACAAGGAAGCATACTAGGACCGCTACTGTTCCTAATTTATGCAAATGACATGTCGTCAGCTTGTGTCTGCAACTTGTTCTTGTTCGCGGACGACTCAGCCCTGCTGGTCTCTAACAAGAACAAGTTACAGGTTGAAAAAACCCTCAGCTCAGGGACTTCCGGTTTACAGTCAGGTCGGATGGCGGCGTGAATTTTCCGAGTTCAGTGACCACTCCACATATATATAAATTACAACGTTAATTTCACGACATACATTCACATATTGCTTCACAGAGATGGCGAATCAATTATCGAATAAGAAGGGGACATTAAATGAGGTGGATGGTGACTTTATCAGGACTCTGTTCCGTGCTGAGCTCGACGCTAGCATCTCTTGCTAACCAACAGACTGGACTCGCTCCAGGAGGAGCTAGCTAGCGCGACCACGCGGATCACCAGAGTGGAGTAAAGGATGGCAGAGGTGGCAATCGTGACTGAAACCAACTGCGCTGAACTGTCGGAGGTCGAGAAAAAATTCCATTATTATGAAAATAAGATCGCAGACCTGGAGGACCGGAACAGAAGGTGTAATATTAGAGTTTATGGCTTGCCCGAGGACATTGAAGAAGATGCGCCGATTTTATACCTAGAAAAGATGATTCCACAATGGTTTCTGTCCATTAAAAGACCGGAGATTGAACGGGCGCATAGAATTTTTTGAAATGGCCCCACGGATAAAGCCGGACATTCACGCACTTTTATCTTTTGCTGCCTGCGGTTCCCTACACGACAGGCTATTCTACGAGAAGCAAGAAAACACCCCCCGAAAATGGGCAACTATACACTGAGATTCGCCGCCGACTTCAGCGACCATACCGCCAGGCGCCGCATGGCCTTCTCGAAAGCCATGGGGATTGCTCGTGAGAGGGGCATAGAAGCATTCCTAATTTACCCTGTGACTCTGAAAATCAAGGAGGGCCGCGGAGTTGTGTCCGTCAACCACCTATTCACATCGGCGTCCGAAGTGGAGCGGTTCCTCAGACGCGACATGGCGACGTCCACCCCGTCCGAGGATGGTGTGCCGTCTCCGGCGGGGCAGACGACGAGCACCGGGGAGTAGCAGGGCTTCGGGCCTTGGTTAGCTTAGCGCAAGCTATGCTGGCTATCGGGCTCTTTCAACTAACTATTTCGTTCCACTCGCCTAACACTGCCTTTCGATTCAACAGAATAATAACATTCATGGTATTATCTACGTTATATATCTCCAGAAATGGGTATGTACATTGACTATTTTCGAATATAATTCAGATGACTTGTGCTTTTTGACGCACTAGTCTTTTTATTGTCTGAGCATTGAACTTCGCAACTGGACTTCGCATTGACTGTTATGCATACTATCTTTTTTCAAGTTTGTATTTGGATGAACTGTACTTTATAACTTTCACTCGAACAAGCTATATGCACCGTCAGAGCAAAAGCCCACACAGTTCTCCCATTTCAGTCCATGTTCTGTCAGGTAACTGTCAATAATTTTGAAGAGCTCATCAGCTGTCGCTCTGTTTTTGACATATTTGCAAAACAGCAGATCTTCACTCAGTGACTGGGAATTTACAAAGCGAACATAGGAAATAAGCAAACAGTCTTTATTGCTGTCAGTCTTTGACAAGGCAACACGCATGTCATCCTCAAGGCTCAACTTGGCCCTATATTTTGTTTTCAGAGCTGTCATGGATGAAAAGCCAGCTTCACACAGATATGTGGTGCTGAATGGTATCAACACCTTAACTGCTGCATCATGAGATACTTGGTACTCAGCACCACACTCTGAAACTAGCTCTCCAGGTGGTATCAGATGAGATTTCACTGAGTTCTTCCAAGAGTTTGGATGGAGATGTGTCAGGAAGCTTTGTCTCAATGTTGTCTGTAAAGTTTGTTTTTATCGAGAGTAACTTGGTGATCCTTTTCTGTGTTTTATTAAATAATGATTTTCAGATTTTGAGAAATGGTCAAACTTTTCCAAATATGGTATTTTCATGGAGAACAGTGCAGCTGCAACAGATAGCACTTTAGTGATAATTTTCTGTAATCAATTTTTTTTTTTTTTTTTTTTTTTTTAATCTCAAGGCCCCCCCTGTCATGCCTCTGCGCCCCCCCTGGGCGGCGCGCCCCCCACTTTGAGAAACACTGTCCTAACCCAACCCCCTCCAATGTACAGTAAATGTCCTAACCCAATAATACACGAGACCCTCTTCTTGGAACCAAGTAAGGTTTCATTGATATTCCAATGTACAGTTTTGCTTGTACAGTTGTACAGTTTCCCCCACCCCGCCTACCCAACCCCCCCACCCCCCACCCCACCCACCCAACAACCTCCAATGTGCAGTATTATTTCCTCACCTTTCCTGTAGTGTAGAGTTTTACCTGAGATCTTTGTACACACACACACACACAACAAAGTATAACTTCTGTATTATCTATCTCTATCTATTATCAAACAAATATTTATATTATCAACAAGAGCATTAAAGTATCTAGGGAGAGAGAGAGGATGTTAGTGAGAGAATCGAGAGGAAACATGAAGTTGCATAAAACATGAACGCTGAATAATGCTTAATTTTATAACAGGGGAAAATCTGACAAAACAATCCAATATAAGACCTAGTCCACTAGTCTGGTCAGTTTAGGCATAATGGCTGCAAAAAATGATTAACATTTGAGCCAATGTTTTTCTGTTCATTTAGGGCCTGATAAACAAAAAAATGCAAGGAGCCCAAAGAATTTGCTAGGCGAAGTCCCTGAAATGGCCACACCTGCTTTTTAGGCCTGGCATTTTGTATCTCGGCTCCTGAAGGTCACAGAGAGTTGATTTGGGCTCAAAAGTTGCGGAAACACCACATTTATATTAGTGTTATGAACAAACATATGCCCTAAAACATTTACTTTTTCAGATATTTGTGAAAAATCACTGCCATTCCGCCATGCCCGTTTTGGCTACGGCCGAAATTCGAAACGGCTCTGGGTGTATCGCGTATCATAGGAGAAGAGTTTTCTCATTCATACTTTGCTTTTATGGGTGGGCTGCACCTTGAGAAGGTTTCTCTGGTCTGTGTTGGCCAGTTGATAAAAGGAACTGGCCTGGATACCATCTTAACCTCAGCTAATCTGAACATCACTGGTCTGACAACTGCTGTATGTGATGTGAATTCCATAAAGAAGGCTAGATACTGCATTCAAATCCTGGCTGTGGTCCTGGCCAATAAGAGAGATGAGGCATTCCAGGCAAAACATCTAGAGGACAACAGTTTGATTTGGAGCAATTGGGTGGCCAATAAAAACAGCCCCATGTTTCACTACTGGACCAATGTCCTTGAAGCAATCAAGAAGGTTCTTATCTTCATCAGATCCTTTCGGGAGGCCAACTTCATCATGATGGTCAGTGGACTTGAGCAGCTCATTCCTCTTTACATTGCACTTGATCATACACACTATGCCAGATGGACATCAGTGTTTCTTCAGGATCTCAAAGAGCTCAAATGGAGACACCCAGAGTTGTTCAAGGAATTTCTATCAGGCTCTTTCGCAGTAAACACCAGAGGTAACCGATTTTCGAAGATTGTATGTGATCAAAAGCAGGAGCATAATATAAAGGTCATCAAGTCTGACACTGGATACGTCGATATCATCAATCGGGAAGATCAGGAATTCTTCAGGAAACTCGAACTTGCCCTACCCAAAATCCAGTGCTACCTAGCTGAGGTCGAAGGTCAAGATCTAGCACACGGACACAAAGAAATGCTGGACTCCTTCAAGGAAACGTTTTCAAGCCACACTCTCAAGGTGTATCAGGGGATCCTTACCAACCCCTTCAACCAAGCTCAGTTCATGAGGTTGAACTCATCCATTCCCTTCCCAGATGTGGTAACTAAAGATGCCAGCCTTGTTTTTACAGTTGGCAAAACACAGCATGACCAGTTTGTGCAGGAGCGATTTGTATATGCTCAGAAGGATGTTAGTGCAAAAATCTCCCGAAATGCCCTGAAACTCCCAAGTTCAGGTGCAAAAGTCCAGCTTGCTAGCCCTGCAATCAAGCCACCTAAAGGAACCTTTGCAAAGCTGAAGGAGGCCTGCAGATCAAGAGAAGAAGAGACAAGGAGGCTCTTTGGTGGTGAATTCACAGGTAAATCTAGTTGATATAATTTCAAAGTTATTCAATGTTTTAGACGCAGGCAACTTTTGTGACGTTCAATTATTCATTTTATAAGTGAATTGATTTGACAGTGCTAATTTAGTTTTGGTAAAACTATTAATTTCAATCACAGGTTTACCAGAAGCCCTGTCAAGAAAGGATGGAGACATTTATCACAGCCAAAAGTCTCAAATCCTGAAGGACATCGGAGAACAAGTTCAATCTACAGCCTCAGAGGGACTTGTGATAGATCTATCTGTGCAAGTACGAATCCTGGCGAAGTCTCTCACCAAAGGCATGACATTCCGGGTCTTTGTCTTCAAGGTGTTGAACAGTGTTGCCAAGATTGGTCATGAGAAGGGAGCAAATCGTATTGACATTGTGGCTGACCTCTACCAGACTATGAACATTAAGACTGCGACTAGGAATAATCGGGGGTCAGCAGGTAGTTCACAGATGGCATTCAGCGAGAATGACACCGTGCCGGAATCTAAGCAATTCTTTGAAGGTTTTCTGTCTAATCAAGACAACAAGGTAGCCCTGAATTTAATGTTTGCCAAGATTGCTAAGGAACATGCATGGAACTGGAGCAAGGAGTTCAGCATCACCTACAGCAGGAAGATCCTTGCAAACATTGGCGAAAATGTTGAGATCCAGCTTTATGACTGCATAGAGATGCTTGAGCAGGCTAACAACCGCATCATTTGCCATGAGATGGACATGCTAAACAAGGGGATCAAGTCAGTTACGGTTAGAACAGTCGACTCCGATGTAGTTGTCATCCTACTAGGGTTCACTACAAAGTTCCTGTCAGTATGTTGTGTTTTGCAACTTCGTCGACTTTGCTGTTCTACTCAATCACAGAAGCACACAAGAAGCTTGGTGGAGATGTGGCCAGGGAACAAAATAACTAGGCGCCCATCGCCAAATGCGTGTAGATTTACCGTCTGGCGTCTAAAGATAATAGTCTGCCCGCCAGCTGGCGTGTAGTTCATATCGATACTCTTATTTTGAAAATCCTGTGCGGGTCTCATTGCCGCCCCAAGCGCAGCTCCAGTCATAATATCTGGGCTCCGGCAGCTAGCAAAGTTCAGGTTCATATGATACTCTTATTTTGAAAAACCCTTAGCAACTCCGCAAGTCATATGATATCCGCCCACTCCGTGTTGTTTCTTGAAAACAGAGCAGGGTTAAACAGAGCAGCGTTAACACAGCAGTGCGCCTACAGACGCGAAATAAGTCTGCGATGTTTTTTTTCTTCTCACAACGAGTCCAATGCAGCTACATGCTTTGCACCGTCGCCATTCCTTTATGCCCACATCGCCCGAAATTAACGTTTATGTACCAATCACTACAACGTTAACGTAAGCTACCAAGCTAATCCTGATGAGCAGACGAGACAGAGCCATAAACAGCACTGAGGAAAGGGAAATGGGGGGGGGGGGGCACTCTCCCCTTCCCTGTGTGTGTGTGTGTGTGTGTGTGTGCGTGCGTGCGTTTGGAAAGACGACGGAGTCACTAGTCAGGACTCAGGACAGGAGTATATTATAGTAAACTGAGGATTACTGAGGATGGACAGATAATGTTGATATTCAAATATAAAAAATGTTGAGAGGAGTGGAAGTTTGAAGACAGACTACAATATGATGCGGGGTGGTGAGTTGAAACACAGTGTGTGTGTGTGTGTGTGTCCCGACCCCACTTCTATGTTTCAATATATTATTTGCATTTAAAACTATTAACGCTGACTCATTCCTTCAGTCCACTCAAAATTATGCTAATATTCCTTATGTTGTTTATGATATTAATTGAAAATAGCATATGAGAGTATTATATGTAATAATAACACATGGCGATATACTAAAAAAGCGATTTATAATTTTTGGCTAGTAAAAAATCTGCCCGGCTGGTACTTTAAAAAATCTACCAGCCAAATGGCTGGTAAGTCAAAAAGTTAAGTTTGTTCCCTGGATGTGGCTGATGCCATGCCTGTGTTCCATTATTTCAGTGGCTGTGATTCTGTGAGCGCCTTCTTTGGCCACTCAAAGAATGCTCAATTCAAAGCCTGGATGAACCACAGTAAGTTGACAGAGCTCACTGCTGCATTGAGAGGACTAAGTTGCTGCCCTAGTATTGAGATTGTTAGGAACAGCATGGAAGTTATTGAACCCTGGGTAATGAGCTGGTACAACAAGGCTGGACTGTACGACTGTGCAAGTATAGATGGACTCAGATTCCAGCTGTTCAAGCAGTCAGTTAAAGATGAGCTGCGAGACCTGCCCCCAAGACAGGATGCACTTCTACAGCATCTGTTGAGAGATACAGTCCAGGCAGGATGGCTGTGGGGGAACAGCCTTCTACAACTCCCTTGTCCCCCGGTTGTTGAATGGGGATGGACTACCGATGGGGAGAAACTCTTCGTCAAGTGGAGCACAGTTTCCGCAGGAGACACATTGTCTCAGGTAACAGGGGTGTGTAGCTGCAGATCTAATAAATGCACCTCATGTTCTTGTGCTGGCAGGGGGATGAAATGTCTAATTTATTGCAAGTGCCTCAGCAAGTGTTTGAATCCTGTGTGATGGGATGTGTGATGTGTTCAAATAAAGTTTTTTTGGGGGCGGCTGGGTGGTGCAGCGGACATTGCGCTCGTCACCAACGCAAGAGACACCGGGTTCGACTCCGGCTGTCGGCGTTGCCTCCGGCTTGGGCCAGCCGGCATACTAACTCAATTGGCAGAGTTAGCGGGTGGAAGTCGATGGGTGGTAATCTGGACATTGTGGACAGCGACTCCTACAGGTCGGTTGGGGACGCCTGCACAGCAGAGACAGGAAATGGCGGGGGTAGTGTGAGCCTCCCACACGTTACACCTCGCCAATGAGAGTCCGCGCTGGCAGGTGAAAAGATGTGACAGGCTGCCTCCTCGTGTATCGGAGGGGACACGTGATGCAAGGCTTCTATCCTCACTACAACCGGCCAGTGGGGGGCATATGCGAGCAACGTTCAAGACAGGGGAGGGAAGAATTGGCACGGTGGAATTGGGATGGAAAATAGAAAAAGAGGCGAAAAAGTGGATAAAAAAATAAATAAAAAATTGGACTTCAAGTGGTTTGCTTTGTTTCTTGGGTGGTTGTTGGGGTCCTCATCTTATAACAAAGCCTTAACCTAAACACTAGTATGCCCCATGAGTAGATTTAGAACTTTGGCCCAAACTAACTGCATGGCCTTCATGAGCAGATTTGGCTGAAGTGGCTTGGGCGCTGATCAATTCAGAGATAAAAAAAAAAGGTTTTTCATGAATATCTCAAAAGGTTAAGGTTTTAGGGCATATGTTTGTTCATAACACTAATATAAATGTGGTGTTTCCGCAACTTTTGAGCCCAAAATCAACTCTGCGACCTCCAGGAGCCGAGATACAAAATTGCAGGTCTAAAAAGTGGGCGTGGCTGTTTCAGAGACTTCGCCTACCTACTTTTTTGGGCTCCTTGCTTTTTTTTCTTTATTGGACCCTAAATTAACAGAATAACATTGGCTCAAATGTTAATCATGATTTAAACCGGGGTATTTCCTCTGTTAAGATAATATATGTGTATTATGCTCTCAATTGTATCACATGACTGCCAAGGAGGTGTGCTGTGGGTGTGGCATGTAACGCCCCTTTGCCGTCTTTATGCGCCCACCTCAATAAATCCCTTCTCCTTCCTGTGCCAGCTTGATGTAACCAGTGTGAGGGAGTTTATTTTCCGCCAAGTGATTTATTATCTGTCTAGCACTAGGTATCATGCCAGGATCACTGTCCAGCCTACTCTGTCAACAGGTTATGGGCACAGAGTTACCCAAACTTACCCAGAGTTACCCAGTTCCACAAGGAGCAACGGAATCACAGAGGAAATGCAGAGGAATGCAGAGGCAATGCAGAGGTTTGCTTTATCGCCAGCAGAGGACGATGTCACAATACCATAGGCGGCCTTATGGTTCAGAGGGTTTGTTTCAAGATCAAATATGGGGGCCCTTATCTTATATTAACATGCCCCTCCCCCCATGTATATTTACTGGGAGAATGTAAAGCAGGCCTTGGACATAAACCGCTGTCTTTGACTTAAATGTGTAACTGCTCTCAGGAAAGTATCTCTCTCTCTCTCTCAAACACACACAGACACACATCGGCTAAACCAGTGATTCTCAAACTGTGGGGTGCATGCAAATGAGGAGAGCCTGCATACACGCATTTTCTGCTTACTTTTCAACTCTTTTTTCCTGAAGATATGATAAATTATATTCTACCTGAAGGATTTGGGGTGCTTTTCCAATGTATGTGATGTATAGATTGGGGGGAGATGACCACAGCTAAAACGGTGAGATCGAAATGTGCATGGAAGACGGTGATAGAACAGTGGTCCAGTAGCCAGCAGAATGTTTAGCAGCCAGCAGAATGTTTTGAATTCCTTGTAACAAAACATTGATAAGAGCGAGTGTACTGTAGGCCCAGAGCAGGAGGGAGAGAGGTTCATCTTAATGAAAGTTTAATGGTGTGAAAGGTTATGCAGTTGTCATGACAGCACGTCGCATGACAACCAGAAGGCGGGCCGTTGTTGCTACGGCGAAGATCTATAAGTCGAACGGTGTTTCCGGGTGTAGGGCAGACTAAAATCTGACTGAGACTAAGAGGGAAGAAACCAGGAGAGACTCTCTCTCCTCTCATCACGAAGGGGGGGGGGGGGAGGAAGAATGCCACATCATCATTAGCTTCGGCTACCACGAGGATGGTCTTGGCTAACGAACAGGCCTGACCATTGTTGGACTGAAATAGCAGAGGGACAATAGACTGGACCGAAAGATCATTAGATAGACTGAACACACCGAAAGATCATTAGAATAGACTCTTCAAGGACAATACAATCTGTTAACATCTGAGCTGAGGTTTCTGTTTATAGCAATAAACAACGCTTTTCCTTGTAAGGTATTTCACGTTGTCGGAGTGTCGAATTCTTACGGAGGTGGAGAATTATTATGGTTTGCGGATTGTACTAACGGGGAGAGATAAGGATCTTATCTGCCAGTATAGGAGACGTCAGGACCATTAAAATGACACAACGCAGAGGAATTGGATGGAGAGCCAAACAGACGAAGACGTGATACTGGCCAGTTTGATCAGGATCTAACATCTACCTCACCCACAATCACAATAGAATAACAAATATAAATGTTTAGGCAAATTTGCACATACGGCAGGAAGCTACTATAGCCACTGTGCCAAACTCACCACAACACAGCTCAACTAGACCCTGGAGATTTACATGACTTGGTTTATGTCAGGAACAAGGTGTCTTCTACAAGGTGAAAGGCTTTGTCAGTGAACGTCTTTCTGTGTTGGTGATGTGCCTTTTCAAGCATTTCCACCGCACGTCAGTTATCCACATTGGCCCAGTGCGTGTATTTGCTTTATCAATCCAGGGTGTGTTTGTCAATCCGGGGCCCTGCTTAGCGAGTGGGGCCCATTTCAGTTGAAATGGGTGAAACATAGCAAAATGGTAAAATATGGTAAATGGACTACATTTATATTGTGCTTTTATCCAAAGCGCTTAACAGATTATGCCTCACATTCACCCATACACGTCACTCACACATTCACACCGACGGGAGAGTCAACCATGCAAGGTGCCAACCTGCTCATCGGGAGCAATTAGGGGTTAAGTGTCTTGCTCAAGGACACTTCGACATGCTGCCCGGGAGGAGCGGGAATCAGGAACCAGTTCCCAGAAGACCACTCTACCTCCTGAGCCCCTGTAGCCCCCAGCTAAGCCCCTCTATGCACGACACGACGCTGACACAGGCGTTGTACCTCCCCTCTTGTCCGCAGGAGATATTTTCTGTGAAAGCAGCTACTGCCAGTGGACCGACCATAATCTTCAAAGAAATAAAGGGGAAGACGTCCTAAAAAACGGAGATGGTACCCAATTCCACACTCCATGAGTATAACAGACTATATTACTTGCACACAGTAAGTGATGAAGTGATGATCAATGTAATGGCTGTCATGATATGCAGACATGGCGTGAGATCCTAGGGCATGGTACTGTAACTACGATGATGCTTCAAAAAGAGTGTTGTTGCTGGCATGAAAATCAAGGGTAAAGTGGACAACCCTACAATATGAAGTGTGCACATAGGGTGTGCAAACTAAAGTAGGAGCAGGGACCCTGATGTGAGAGCCAATGCAGCTTTAGAGTTGGTACACACAGACCTAGCAGGACCAATAGACCCAGAGTCCAGAGACGGGTATAGGTTTGCGTCATCATTCACTGATGATTATTCCAGTGCAGTGTTTGTTTCTTTCTGGAAAAATAATTGTAGTTCATGGGAAAAGAACAACCAGGCACTACTCAGCAGAACTGGGATCAGACGTGAGACCTCGGCACCATACTCACACCAGAACGGTAGCCTACTGCTGAGCGGAATTAGCGAACCCTGTTTGACATGGCTAGGTGTGTGTTAATAGAGAACCCTGTTTGACATGGTGTATGTTAATAGAGAGCCCTGTTTGACATGGCTAGGTCTATGTTAATAGAGAACCCTGTTTGACATGGCTAGGTGTGTGTTAATAGAGAACCCTGTTTGACATGGCTAGGCAGTGTTAATTTTGGCAGCTATTTTCATTTTAGTTTTAGTCTTAGTCATGTGTCAAGTGCTCCTTTTTCGTTTTCATCATATTTAGTCATCTGCATTTATTTTTCGTTTAGTCAGTTTTAGTCAACTAAATGTCTGAGCATTTTAGTCTTAGTCAGTGTTAGTCTCGATTTTGTCTTTTTTGTTTTTGTCTAGATTTAGTCGCAGAAAACTGATGATTTTTGTCTAGTTTTCGCTAATGAAAAAAGGGCATTTTATAGTTTTATATTGTAAATAATGCAATTCAGGGGCGGCTACGTGGCGTAGTGGGCAAGGCGCTCGCCACGAAATGCTGGAGACGCTGGGCTCGTCAGTTCGATTTGCTTTCAGTTTAGCTGGTCGTCCGTACTAATACACATTGGCCGTATTAGGGGGTGGGAAACTGATGGGTGGGGATCGGGCGTTGTGGACAGCGACTCCTACAGGTCGGTTGGTGCGCCTGCGCAGTAGAATCAGGAAGTGTCGGGGGCAGCGTGAGCCTCCCACGCGTTACTCCTCGCCACTGAGAGATCGAGCTGCGCAGGTGAAAAGATGCGACTGCTGTTACCTCAAGTACCGGAGGGGACTTGTGCTATGTATGACTTAGTCCACATTGCAGCCGGCTTGTGGGAGGCAAGAAACAGCGTTTATTTATTAAGTATAGTCTAGCCAAAACCCTATCAGCTGATTCACAATAAGTTCAGTAGAAGGCTAGAAGCTCAATAGTAATCAAACATTCCTTGAAATGGTCAATAGATTCAGAAATAGTCAGACATGGAATGGAACATATTCTGATTTAAATTGCTTATTTTCTTTTAACCAACAAAGCAACATTAGGATAGTGTAAATACACAGTACACACTGATTGCAATTCTCACTGGGACCTACTGTACAAATTTCACACACGTCACACACACATTCCTTTTTGTCCGTCGAGTCGTACCGTAGATCGCTGACATCACTTTAAACTTAAAACTTTAAATGGCGGCCCCCATCAGAGCATTCGGCTAACACAACATTAGCTTAGCGAACCTGCCACTGCACTTCTATGTGCATAAAGTGTGGTAACAAAATATCACAGCCCCTAAGACTGGGAGCGTTCTAACTCTACTGAGCATGTACCCAACATTATATGAAAAAGAAAAGTCATTCCGATGTTTTAGTGCGCTTCAAGCGCTAAAGGGATTCATAACAACGTATAGCAGGGTCAGTGGGTCTCATTCCCGAACGAATTTACGACAAAAAATTTCGTCTTAGCCAGCTTTCGGCCCATTTAAGACATATTAGGGCTGGGAGTGTGAGTCCCCAAATTTTCCTGAGATCAGATTTGTTCGTGGCTGAGAGCAGATTTAAGAGTGCTGAGGAGCAGTCTTATGATTGATTGACTAATTAAATTTTTTATTAACTTGACAGACTGTGTTCTCATAGTGATTCCTTCATGTTAACGCTACAGGCCTCCTTGGAATTAATTACTTAATCATAATTAAAATAAATATGACAATATTTGTACAATAAGAAATTACGCATTTGATGTCGGAAAAATAAATAATATGGATTAATCTGATCACAGGGCAGCTGCTTAACCATATCTGAACCAGCTATTTTGGACAAATGTATAATTACTTTAATTACTCAGATATTCAAACACAATTATGCAATTATTGTGAAATGATTGAAAATAATAATTATTTAATGCCTTCTGTGGAATTTGTATTTCTTATTTGTTACACATCTGTTTTAATGATTAATTATATACATTTGAAAGAATGCAGGTCAACATGCAATGTATCCCATTGATTGGTATACAATGGGACAGACCTTTGATTAATTGATTGATTGATTGATTGATTGATTGATTGATTGATTGATTGATTGATTGATTGATTGATTGATTGATTGATTTATTGAAAACTTTATTAACAGATTGCAGAATGTTTACATCAGGGTCCCCCATTTTCAATTCATCATAACATTTTTCTTTTTTGATAATTTTTTTTTTATTATTACTTACATGAAAACAAGACAACACAATAACCACAATAACAATACACAGAACTTCACAGGGAGATAACAGAAACAATAATAATACAGAAATAACAAATTATAAAAAATGAAAAAAACTGTGGGAAGTACTGTGGGATCGCAAGACAGGATGAAACGGGAGACGGTAGTCGAGTCTTTCCTTTTACTTCCCAACATAAATTACATACATCCAACAGAGTGCAGAGACGTTTAACGTTACTACTCGAAAGTGACAGCAGCCAGCTGACAGCTGACAGGTGACATAATATAGGTTACCAAATACCCACCCTGTTCCCAGAATCCCCAGGCTTAAAGGAGCACTCCTCCGCTCCTCAAGTCCAGTGAATGTCTGCATCAATTGTGCGTGATAAGTGAGTCACCACACAGGCCCCCCCAGAATTCACAATAACCCCCCAAAAGATCATCCACAGTCAACGAGGCGGGGGGCGGATCAGGCACCCAAAACGACTCCGTATCACCCGTGCAGGGGTAGAGGTGGGGATTGGGGCGTGTGGGACGTGTGGGGGGGATTCAGGAGATATGAGGTGACGAGAGGGAAAAGCAGTTGGCAGGGGCCGGGCAGGGGGTCGTCCACGCCGCGGGGTCCGGGCAAGTTCAACTGGCCTGTCTAGGTCCAAATGGGCAGGCTTGAGCCGGTCGACCGATACCCGCTCTGACCTTCCTCCAATGTCCACCATGAAGTTCTTAGGCCCCGCCTCCAGGACGCGAAAAGGGCCGTCGTAAGGGGGCTGCAGAGGAGTACGGTGGCTGTCATGGCGAATGAAAACATACCTGGCTGACTGCAGATCCCTAGGCATGTAGGACTGCGGGAGGCAGTGCTGGGAAGTTGGGACTGGGGTGAAAGCACCGGCGCCATCCCTGAGCACAGTCCGAGATGAGGTGACCGACCAGGGAGCCTCGGCATCCGGGAGGAACTCCCCAAGGACTCGCAGCGGCTGTCCGTACACCAGCTCAGCAGCCGAGGCCTGCAGGTCTTCTTTGGGGGCGGAGCGCAGGCCAAGCATGACGCAGGGAAGCCGGTCGACCCAGTTGCCGTCCGTAAGGCTGGCCCGCAGAGCAGCCTTCATAGATCGGTGAAACCGTTCACACAAGCCGTTGCCCTGTGGGTTGTAGGCTGTGGTGCGGTGGAGCTTCACTCCCAGGCCCTCTGCGACTGCAGTCCAGAGCCCGGACGTAAACTGTGGGCCCCGGTCGGATGTGAGATCAGATGGTGTGCCAAAATGGGCTACCCAGGACCCAATGAACGCCCGGGCCACCTCGGCGGATGTGGTCGATGCCAGCGGGACCACCTCCGGCCACCTAGTGGTTCTGTCCACCATGGTGAGGAGGTGAGTGAACCCGTGGGAGGGGGGCAGGGGACCCACCAGGTCCACATTGACATGGTCAAAGCGCCTCCCCGGCACGAGAAACGGTGCCAAGGGGGCTTTGGTGTGACGGTGTATCTTTGCACGCTGGCATGCCACGCAGGAGCCGGCCCAGGCTGCGATGTCCTTCCTGAGGCCATGCCAGACGAATTTAGCACCGACCAGCTTAGTTGACGCCTTCACCCCCGGGTGCGACAGGCCATGGATGGCTTCGAATACCTGCCGCCGCCAGCCAGCGGGAACCATCGGACAGGGCTGACCGGTGGAGACGTTGCAGAGGAGCGTGGTGTTGGCAATACCAAACTGCACATCCTCTAACCTTAGCCCAGTGTCGGCTGTTCGGTAGGCCTGCATGTCCTTGTCAGTGGCCTGGTCGGCAGCCATGGCAGCGTAGTCCAGTCCCAAGTGGACGGCCCCCACCACCGTCCGGGAGAGGCAGTCAGCGACGTAGTTGTCCTTACCAGCGACATGCCGTAAGTCCGTGTGGCCTTGGCCATGGCGAAGGTGAGTGGCTTGTGGTCCACAAAGGTAGTAAACCGTCGGCCCTCCAGCAGGAATCTGAAGTGCCTGATGGCCAGGAAGAGGCCTAGGAGCTCCCGGTCAAAGGTGCTGTACTTTCTTTCATTGTCCTGCAGCTGGCGACTGAAGAAAGCAAGCGGTTGCCAGCCCCCCCCCACCCACTGTTCGTACACTGCCCCCACTGCGTAGTCTGAGGCGTCAGTTGTGAGGGCGATAGGGGCGGTAGGAAATGGGTGTGCCAGTAATGCGGCATTGGCCAGTGCAGTTTTAGCACCCAAAAAAGCGTCGGCGGTACACAGGGACCAGTCCACCTCGGCCTTGGGGTCCTTACCACGCAGGGCCTCATACAAGGGGCGCATGAGGTGAGCAGCACGGGGAATGAACCTGTTGTAGAAGTTCACCATGCCTAGGAACTCCTGCAGGGACTTCACGGTGCGGGGGTGTGGAAAGCTGGCAACGGCATCCACCCTGGCAGGGAGCGGAACGGCTCCCTCTGCTGAGACCCTGTGCCAGAGGAAATCAATAGACGACCGGCCGAACTGGCACTTGGCGGGGTTAACAATGAGCCCATGTGCACTGAGCCGCTCAAACAACTGCCTGAGATGTGTCAGGTGCTCCTCTGCAGACGTGCTGGCTACGAGAATGTCGTCCAAGTATACAAACATGAATGCCATATCCCGCAGCACCGAGTCCATCAGTCGCTGGAAAGTCTGTGCCGCCCCCTTGAGGCCAAAGGGCATCCACAGAAACTCGAACAGGCCAAAAGGAGTGATGACCGCCGTCTTGGGAACGTCCCATGGGTGAACTGGTACCTGGTGGTATCCCCGCACCAAGTCCACCTTGGAAAAGATGGTGGTCCCCGCCAGGTGGGCGGAGAAGTCCTGTATATGCGGGACGGGGTACCGGTCCGGGGTCGTGGCGTTGTTTAGGCGTCGGAAATCGCCACAGGGACGCCACCCACCATCAGCCTTAGTGACCATATGCAGGGGGGAGGCCCACGGACTGTCAGAACGGCACACAATTCCAAGGCGTTCCATGGTTGCAAATTCCTCCCTGGCAATGGAGAGCTTAGCTGGGTCAAGGCGTTGAGCGCGTGCATAGACCGGGGGACCGACAGTGGCTATATAGTGCTCCACGCCATGCTTAGCGACTGCTGAGGAAAATGTAGGCGTGGTGAGGATAGGGAACTCCACTAGGAGGCGCTGATATACATCCCCGGCAGCAAGCATGTTGGACAGACCTAGTGTCCCTGGCCCTCCCAGCGTGCACGGGTAGGTAGCGAAGGAGACAGCATCGATTAGGCGACAGTTTGTAATGTCCACTAGCAGCCTGAACGCACACAGGAAGTCCGCGCCGAGGAGAGGAACTGACACAGCGGCCATGACAAACTCCCACCCGAAACGGCGCCCACCAAAACACACCTCTACATACCGGGTTCCGTAGGTACGTATAGGCGTGCCATTAGCAGCGTCCATTGGCGGACCGTGGCCCCCAGCCATAGTGTCCACAGCTGTAGCAGGCAGGATGCTTCGTTGCGCGCCCAAGTCGACTAGTAGTCGCCGGCCAAATAAGGTGTCCTTAATAAATAGCAGCCTGCTGCCTCCGCCAACGCTCATGGCTGTTAATGAGCATTGGCCCTGGCATTTCCCTGGTCACTGTAATTGCACGGTGGGCGACACTGTTTGGCCCTGGCGCCAAACCGGTTATGGAAATAACACCATCCACTGTTACCCTGGCGACGGGCAGTCACTGCTGCAACGGCGTCCGCAGCGTCCACTAGGTGGGTAGGTGGGTGGTAGGCTGGAAGCAGCGCATGCACAAACTGCTGCCGGTTGGCGAGATAAATCCTGTCCGCTTCGGCAGCCAGTGCGCGGTAGTCCTTGGTGAAGCAGACTGGAGAGCTGGCCAGGGCGGTGCGCACAGGCGCTGGAAGATGACGCATGAAAACATGTTTAAATAAAAAAGATGGATCTGCCGAGCCCAAAACGGACAGCATCCTGTCCATCAGTTCGGACGGCTTGCCGTCGCCGAGGCCGCTGAGTGACAATAGATGATCCGCCTTTTCAATTTCCGACAGTTCAAATAATTGCAAAAGGAATGCCTTGATAGCGTCATATTTGCCGGCAGCTGGCGGAGCTTCCAGCAGCCCCATAGCGCGGGCCGTTGTCTGGGCATCCAATGCTGCTACCACATGATAGTATTTAGTAACATCCTGTGTTATTCCTCTCAACTCGAACTGAGCTTCAATGTGTTGAAACCAGGGTCGAGGGCTGTGATGCCAGAAGTCGGGTAACTTAATTGCAGCGGCGTAGATAATGTTCACTTCTCCGTCCGTCATGATGTAATAATCACTCACGTACTTCAGGTCACCAATGTGGGATCGCAAGAAAGGATGAAACGGGAGACAGTAGTCGAGTCTTTCCTTTTACTTCCCAACATAAATTACATACATCCAACAGAGTGCAGAGACGTTTAACGTTACTACTCGAAAGTGACAGCAGCCAGCTGACAGCTGACAGGTGACATAATATAGGTTACCAAATACCCACCCCGTTCCCAGAATCCCCAGGCTTAAAGGAGCACTCCTCCGCTCCTCAAGTCCAGTGAATGTCTGCACCAATTGTGCGTGATAAGTGAGTCACCACAGTACAACATTTTAAATTTAAAGGGGTACTATCTCATAAATGGCCTTTCCCAGTATTCAGCACCGTTTCCCGGCCGTGTGGCCCTATATTAATAAAACTTATGTCTCTAATTCTCATAAAGGCGTATTCTTCCAATTCCTCTCACAACATTCACCCTCACCGACCTGAGTCATCTCAAAATGTGCATATCAGTGATGTCAGAGATTTCCCAGCTGCACAACAATGTGGCAGTTGCCACCGGGCCACACAGTGGTTGGAGCCCAGCCTCAAAACGGCTTAAGGTCTTGAGGTAGAAAAACTTTGCTTTTGAGTACCCGAATAGAAATACAAAACAATGAACCTTCCTGAAAAACAAAAACCTACAGAGGTGTTCCATAGACTCACAGGAACCGTGTAAAAGTGCCCAAATAGTGAAGAAATAGCAAAATAGCTTCCCACCAATAAAATCCCCCCAGTTAAAGTCAAGAGGACAACACAAAAGACAAGACAGACAATACATTTCCTCCTCCCCCTCCCACGAGACCGCCGGACTCCCCCGGACAAGCACCCCAACCCCGCTCAGCCGCACACGGCGGTTCTGACCTTTTCAGCTGCTGCGACCCACAGTTCAATCCCAGCCTGCCCCACCCCAATCACCCGCGCCGTGGATATCTCAAGATAAATCACATCCATCAGTGTTAGGGACCAGTTAATCACTGTGAGCTTCTCAGGCTCCTTCCATCTCAATGCTATCAGCTTCTTCGCTGCTGTGACGCCTGCTAAGATAACCCTTTTTTGTTGTACGGACGCGGGTAGTGTTGTTATATCGTTCAGGAGTAGCATAACAGCTGTGAATGGGATTGTTAAGCCACATAGATCTGAAAGTTTGTCCGTTATTGACCTCCAGATGCGGGCTACTGGTGGGCAATCCCAATACATATGCATATAAGTGCCAGTGGCCCTTTGAGAGCACAAAGTGCACCGAGAGTCGGTTACCAGTCCCATAGCAAATAGCTTCCTAGGTGTAAGATAGGTCCTATGAATATAATTAAAATTAATTTGCTGGTGCTTGGGGTTGCGGGAGGACAATGCCACATTTGTCCAAACCTCATCCCAGTCAAACTCGGGGTCCAACTCCGGGATATCCCCACGCCAGATCGTATCCAATGATACATTTTTATACGTGGATTGAATTAAGAGCGTATAAAAGTCTGAGACAAACCCTCTGGAGGTCGTCCTGTCCACTATGAGCCTGAGGAAGGGGTGTGGGTGCAAAGCTTGAGCCCACGGCACGCCATGCTTTACCTTAGTTAAGGTAAAGAAAGAAGGACTCGCCGGGAAGATCATAAAATTCTTTTAAGTCCTGAAACGCTCAAAGGCCGTTCTTATCATAAATATCCTCCAGAGTATGAACTCCCCTCCTTTGCCATTGAGGAATACTAACCGGTTTGTGCCCAACAAGTAGTTGCTGGTTATTAAAAATTGGAGAGTCCAGGTGCCATGGGCATTTAACCGCACACGACTTCTGTACATTACGCCATGTTTGGATCACGTGAGTTATGATCGGTCCATACCTTAGTCGGCATTTTGAAATAGGGATAGTGGAGTATACTACATCCTGTAATCTTAGCGGTGAGACCGCCGCCGCTTCTAAGGAGCACCAAGATACAGCATCTACAGGGTCTAGCCAGCACATCAGAGGTCTCAGTGAAAAGGACCAGAAATAAAGCTTAAAATCAGAGATTGCGAGGCCCCCATCTTGTTTCCTACGTTGAGTGGTAGCTCTTTTGATTCCCGGGTCGTTTGTTATTCCAGATAAACTTAGATATCATCGATTGTACCTTGCGCCAGTGGTCTATTGGAGGGGGCAGGGGGAGCATTGAGCTAACAAAATGTATCCTAGGCAGGACATTCATTTTGATTATGGAAGCCCGGGCTTGTAAGGAGTTAGGAAGGGACGACCATCTATCTAGATCCTGGTGTATTTTATCATAAGTACCCGTGAAGTTGTATTTAGTAGTTTGACTTAGCGTGGGGAATATCTCTATGCCTAAGTATTTAAAATGTTCCACTATGGGGATATCAGCTGGTAGTCGCACCGCCTTGGCCAGCTCATTAAGAGGTAGGCAGGCTGATTTGTTCCAGTTAATCTTAAAACCTGACAATTTACCAAAGTCGTCGATTATTCCCAGTAATTTTGTGGCCGACTGGGAGGGGTCATTCATAAAAATCAGTAGGTCATCTGCATAGAGAGCAATTTTGTGTGGTGTATTATTGACCATTATGGGGACGATGTCCTCCGATTGCCTAATAAATTGGGCCAATGGTTCGAGGGAAAGCGCGAATAGTCCTGGGCTCAGAGGACAACCCTGTCTAGAAGATCTGGAGACTGGAAAAAGTGTGGAACAGTTTTTGCCTGTCAGTATCATCGCCGAAGGCGAGGCATACAGGACTTTAATCATATGAATAAAATTCTTTCCAAGACCCATAACCTCAAGTACCTTCCACAGGTATGACCATTCTAGTCTGTCAAACACCTTCATGGCATCCAAGGACAGAACTGTGGACAGAGCTGTATTGTCTTTACTGTTATCGACTACATGCAACAGCCTCCTAAGATTATCTGCAGCCAGGCGCCCCGGGATAAAACCAGTTTGATCGCAGTGTACCAGTACCGTCATAAACCTCTGCAGGCGGCGGGCCAGTACCTTGGCAAACACTTTTAGATTGGCCCCGAGAAGACTCAAGGGCCTATAGCTACCACAGTCATTGGGATCTTTATCCTTCTTGAGAAGTAAAGAAATCAATGCCATGTTGACATCTCTTGAGAACTCCCCTTGTTCGATAGCGTAATTGATCATATCGAGCATCAATGGACCCAATTGGTCCCAGAAAGCTAAATATACCTCGGGTGGAATCCCATCCCAGCCTGGTGCCTTACCCCTTTGCATTTCAGCAATCGTCTCCCTAAGTTCCATAAGAGTGATCGGTTTCCCCAGTTCCTTAGCCTCTTCCTCAGAAATGTGGGGTATCTCAAGCCCGCCAATGAACGATTCAAATTTAGAATTATCGAAATTAACCTCTGAGCTATATAACTGTGAGTAAAACTCTTTAAAAGTGTCGTTGATCTCTTTCAAATCAGTAGTGACTGTTCCCTGTCGCGTCTTGATCGAAGGAATATCCGAGAAATGATCATTCGAGCGTATTCTCATTGCCAATAGATGGCTAGGCCTGAAACCGTGAAAGTAGTAATTTTGCCTTGTCCTATGTATCAAGAACTCAGACTGTTCTTAAGTATGGAGTTTATTTCTTTCTTGACTATCTTGCGCTGTGTGTTTAGTCGTTCATTATAGTTAGTTTGCAAAGATGTGTATAGGTCCGCGTATAATGTTTCCAGTTCTTCTAGTTTTTTTGACCGGGATTTACGCAAATTGGAGGCGAAAAGTGTGACATGACCCCTGATAAATCCCTTCAATGCGTTCCACAGGACCCTAGGGTCTTTGACTGTGCCGACATTAATCTGCAAGAATTCAACTAGTTTACTCCTGAACTCAGTACAGAAATCATCGCTCTTTAATAAGGTTGAGTTAAAACGCCATCTGGGAGCTCTCGTGGAGAGCTTGCCAAAGGTTGCTATAAGGGAAATCCCCTTGTGGTCCGAGAGAGCTAGGGGAACCAATGAGACGTCGAAACTATCAAAAATATTAGGGGACGCGAATGCATAGTCTATTCGAGAGAAGGTTTTGTGTCTGGCTGACAGGTGAGAGTAATCCTTGAGGGTGGGATTGGATATGCGCCAGAGGTCTGCGAGCCCCGTGTCCTGGGCCCACATCCTGAGGGCCTTAGAGGACTGTTTTTGGTCACGTGTTTCAGAGGACCCGGACCTATCCATCTCCGCATCCCAGCACGCATTAAAATCGCCACCCACAATGAGAGCGTATCCAGTAAGTTCCAACATATTCTTTGTGATTGTATTATAGAACGCTGAATCAAATGTGTTAGGGGCATACAATGCTATTATTGCCATCTTCCTATGAGAAAACTCAACTTTTGCTATAGTAATCCTTCCCTCCGTGTCCGACCACACATCCAGGACTTTGATATCAAGGTTACGTATTGTAACTATAACGACTCCTTTTGTCTTATTGTCGGCTGAGGATGAGGAGATAACATGATATTGTCGATTTGCTAGCCTTGATACATCACTCACCAATAAATGCATCTCACTAAGGAGAGCAATGTCAATACTTCTTCTCTTCAATAACCAAAGGACACTGGCACGCTTGTGTGGGGCGTTAAGACCTCCTGCGTTCCAAATTAAAATATTCAATTTAGCCATGGTCGAATTTGTCTAAATGCGTAGAGAACATACCAGTGCAGCCAGGCTGAGGACAGAGGCGCTGATCCAGGCGGGCCCAGACGGTCAATCCCAAGAGTTCAGAGGAGGAACAATTACACACATATAGGACAACAATACAGAAAACACAGAAAAATACCACCCCAGTTACAACCCCCCCTACTTCTACTCTATACACTAACCCACCCATCCTAATATTAACCTTCCTATACCCACTCTCCAATCCCCTCCCTATGCTCCATCCACTAAGGATGGTCATCTTCCTATCGTTTCCCACTGGAATCATGGATCCAATAAGACGCTCTTCACTTCGACCCCCTCTCTAGATAAAACCCTGATTAAACCCCCCACTAGTCCAAGAAACAAAAATAAAAATAAAAATAAAGTTATTGGTCAAGGTGCAAGCATTTCACAGTCCCTCTGGTCAGGCACATAGGCTGGAATGACAAAATCCTATATAAGAATAGGAGTAAACACCTTCATTAACCCGGAGGTAGTAATAAGCTATACCTGACACAACCTGTTATTATATATTACATATATATATATAACCGACATTCAATGACCGGAGCCTAAGGCTCAAATCCGGCCAAACCCAGTCTAGACAAAAAAAAACAAGACCTAGAAACACAACAAAACAGATCAACCGAAGGTATTACTAGTGAAAACAAACGTGAGCATTGGCCCTAATATGAGCCAACTATAAGGGAAAAATTTGCTATTATTATATAATAACTCAACGCCATCCCTGTAACCAACTACTTCTGAATCTGCGTATCAACGTCGCAATGCTTCAGCACAAATAGATAAAAGAAAATTAAAAAAAATTAAAGCATACCAGAAGATAGTTAAGGCAGGACCCGATCACAGTTAAATTGTGCAAACAGATGTCATTTAAACAGCAACAATAAAAAAAAAGAGAAAAAAAATATATATATGTAAGCCTCCGGTTACCACAGTGCATTGCTCCTGTATGATCAGCTTTTAGCGTCCCACTACGGACACTCAAATACAAATGGATATAAAAAATTAAAGCATACAAGAAGTTAGTTAAGGCAGGACCCGATCACCGTTAAATTGTGCAAACCGATGTCACTTAAACAGCAACAACAACCAAAATACGTAAACGTTAATGGGTCTCGAATGTCTCGGTACGGGCGATAGACATAGCATGCTAGTTAGCCCGAGGCTAGCGCGTCCGCTAGTGATGAATCCAGCGAGCACGCTAGCATCTGTTATGTACATTGTCCAGCTAGCTCGCTAGCATTCATAGAGGCGACACACACGTACGACCATGAGGTCAGCATTAGCAAGTAACAGAAGTCATTGAGATGCCCCGCTAGTTTGGATGGGCAAGGACCAGTTAGCCTGTTTGGGCATGACAATATACATTGTGATTAGTCCGCCATATCAATGTATTTAGGCCCACATCGCCACGTCACTCACCCGACACAGTTATCAAGCTATGGTCTCGGCTATCCCCCCGAGATATTCCTCCGCTTTAGCCATCGACCAAAAGGATCGACGATCATCGCCCTTACGCGTTTCAAGTTTTAAGTTTCAAGTTTCTTTAATAGTTGTCATACAGAAGTACAGAATACTTTTATACAAAATGCTTCTTACTGTTACGCTCCAGAGACTGTGCAAGACAATATAAGTATGAAATAAAATAACATAGTATAGCATGTAAATTAGAAGTAAAAAAAAAATGAGGTCACAGTGTTCAGTATAGACATATGTACAATGTTCGATGCAGAATAGACGTAACTGAGTTACCATATAATATACAATACTATGCAGTGTACTAATATACAATACTATATAGTGCAAGGCAGAAATGGGATGAGGTGCAATTTAGGTACAATTTACAGTAGGTGTACGAGTTGTAGTGCAAATCCTTTATCAATAAATATAAAGTGTGTTTGTGTGGTTTAAGTGAGTGTGTGCGTGTGGGTGTGTGTGCTGTGTGCATTTGATGGTTGTTGCATAGTGTTTATTGTTCGTTTAGCAGCCTGATGGCCTGGGGATAGAAGCTTCTTCTGAGTCTTTCTGTGCTCGCCTTAAGACTCCGGTATCGCTTGCCTGACCGCAGCAGTTCAAAGAGGCAGTTGTTCGGGTGGCTCGAGTCCTTAATAATTCTCTTAGCCTTCCCCCTGCACCGCTTGTTGTAAATGTTCTGGAGGGTGGGAAGCCCCCCTCCAATTGTGCGTTCGGCTGAACGTGTCACTCTTTGTAGTCTGCTACGGTCTTGTGCAGTGCTATTCCCAAACCAGGAGGTGATGTTGCCAGTCAGGATGCTCTCTATTGTACATGAGTAGAAGTTCCTAAGGATCTTCTGACTGACTTGGAACTTCCTTAGGCGCCTGAGGAAGTAGAGGCGTTGTCGTGCCTTCTTCACAACACTGTCAATGTGTGTGGTCCATGTCAAGTCCTCGGATATGTGGGCTCCGAGGTACTTGAAACTGTTCACTCTCTCAACCGGTGCCCCGTCGATGCTGAGGGGGCTGTAGTCCTTGACCCCCGACCTCCTGAAGTCCACAATCATCTCTTTTGTTTTGCTGACGTTCAGGGAGAGGCAGTTCTCCTGACACCACTGTGACAGATTCTCTACCTCTTCCAGGTAGGCCCTCTCGTCGTTGGCAGAGATCAGGCCCACCACTACTGTGTCATCAGCAAATTTGATGATTGTGTTGTTGTTCCGCTGTGCCACGCAGTCATGTGTGTACAGGGAGTCGAGGAGGGGGCTCAGAACACAGCCCTGGGGGGCCCCTATGTTGAGCGTGATGGATGAGGAGGTGCAGTTGCCTGCTCTTACCACCTGGGGTCTGCCCGTCAGGAAGTCCAGGACCCACTGGCAGAGGTCATAGTTCAAGCCCAGGTCCCTGAGCTTGGCTATGAGTTTGGAGGGGACTATGGTATTGAATGCTGAGCTGTAGTCGATGAACAGCATTCTCACATAGTTCCCCTGCCTCTTGTCCAGGTGTGATGCTGCTGTGTGTAGCACATGGGCTATGGCGTCCTCCGTGGACCTGTTGGGGCGATATGCAAATTGCAGGGGGGTTCAGGTTGATGGGGAGGGAGGAGCAGATGTAGCCCTTCACTAGCTTCTCAAAGCACTTCATGGCTATGGAGGTGAGGGCTACAGGGCGGTAGTCGTTGAGGCAAGCGGGCGTAGATTTTTTGGGTACAGGGATGATGGTGGACTTCTTCAGACAGGTGGGGATGACAGCCTGTTCCAAGGACAGGTTGAAGATGTCAGTGAATACCGGGGCCAGTTGGTCGCCACAGACTTTTAGGACGCGGCCGGGGATGCCGTCCGGTCCTGCTGCCTTCCTGATATTAACTTTTTTAAAGATCCGTCTCACCTCATGCTCTGTTACCCTGAACACTGAGTCTCCATCAGCAGACCCCCCCCCCCCCCCCCCCATTGCCGTGGTTTGTAGGCTGGTGTTGTTATTCACAGCCTCAAACCTCGCATAGAAGGAATTGAGATCATTTGCTAAGGAGATGTCACTGTTCAGTTTGAGGGAGGTGCCTTTGTAATCTGTCATTGTTCTGAGGCCCTGCCACATGCCTCTAGAGTCAGCCTGTTCAAACTGAAGTTCAACTTTATCCCTGTAACGCCGTTTTGCCTCTATTACTGCTCTCCTGACGTTGTATATTGCCGTCTTGTGTTCTTCCATGTTGCCTGTCACCAGCCCGGTGTTGTAGGCTGATGTGCGCACTTTCAGAGCCTCACGGACGGATTTATCTACCCAGGGCTTTTGATTTGGGTAGATTCTAATTGTGGTAGAGGGGATTGTTTCTTCTACCAGTGTACAGACAAAGTCAAGCACCGTTTCAGTGTATTCGTTAATATTGGCTGTGTTATCACGGAATACCCTCCAGTCTGTGCATTCAAGTGCAGCTTGGAGTGTCTCCTCTGACGTCACGGTCCAACACTTAACCTCTCGCGAGACCACCGGCGTTCGCTTGAGACTTTGTTTATACTTTGGCAAAAGAAAAATGGCGGCGTGATCGGACTTACCGAATGGGCTAAGAGCCTGTGACTTGTACCCATTCTTAAATTGCGAGTATACATGGTCTAATATGTTCTCGCCTCTGGTGGGACAGGTCACATGCTGATAGAAATTCGGCAACACCTTTTTAAGACGCGCGCTGTTGAAATAACCCAGAACCAAAATGGCAGCGTCAGGATCCGTGCTCTGATGTCGTCCAGTTTATTTCCTATCGATTGCACATTGGCCAACAATATGCTGGGCAATGTGGTTCTGTGTCGTTTGGACCTCAGTCTGTTTCGGACCCCGGCTGCTCTTCCACGTCATCGCGGCTTCTCCTGGCTTTGGCCACGGCCACAACAAAGGATCTCGGCGGGCCACTGCTGCTGTTCAGCAATCCGATCCAGAGAGCAATCCAATCGGTAAGTTTTCCTTAATCCAATGTCAATGATTGACTGACGGTCATACACATATAATGCACCAACAGTTGGTGCAAATAAAACTCCTAATACTATAAAAATTAACAAAAGAAAGCACAGTCTCGACGGAGCGATCAGAAAGGCAGCCGTTCGGTGCAGCGCCATTTCACTAGCACAGATAATCTTGCGGGGAAGAATAGCGTAGGCTTCAGGCCCAATTTCCATAGCCTGGCCATGACCACTTTGTATCCGCGTCTCTGTGCTTGAACCTCCGGCGTAAAGTCTTCGAAAATGGCCACTTTGTGATTGCTGAGACTGAGTTCACCTCTCCTGGCACGGGCCGACCGCATGATGAGCTCCCTCTGTTGTAGCCTGTTTAGCTTAACTATAATGGGCCTCGGCTCCTTGTTCCCTCCAGGACTGGTCTTGCCCGCTCTGTAAGCCCATGGGTGGGCTGGGGAGGACATCCTCCCCCAGTATCTTTTGCAACAACTCCGGCATGGTCTCCGAGGGACGACCTCCCTCACTGCCCTCCGGGACACCAACGATCCTGATGTTGTAGCGCCTCTCCCGGGACTGCATTTCAACAATTACCGTCTGGAGTTTGGCAACGTCAGCCTGCCTAGCCAGCAGGGAGCTCTCCAGACACGCCATCCTTTCGCCCTGTTGTGAGGCCTCTATCGTTAGCGAAGCTAGTTCGTTAGCATTAGCCGTGGAGGCAGCGTGTAGCGACTCCATCTTCTCTCTCAACGGGTCGACCGCCAACCTAATTTCCTCCGTCACTGCCCGATGAAGGGTATCAAAAAATTCCGCCTGTGCTTTTCTTTGCGCTTCAGCGAAGCGTACTTCAAAGTCTGCATGGAGTTTGGTCATGACCGAGAGAACAGCTTCACTTATTTCACCAAATCCGGATGGATTCAGTGACAGTCTGCCGGCTGGCGTACTCATGGCCCGGGTCGCCATTAACACAGCAGAAAGTTGAAAAAAGTCGACGAAAGTAGTTGATACTCGACGACTCAACAAGAAAACCAATAACAAATACAAATAAAATAAAGACTAATGGGGTGAAAAGTGTATTTTAGCACGATAGTAGGGAGCTCTCGTGAAACACGTCCTACTCCATGAATGCCTGGCTCCGCCCCCCAATTCATCATAACATATATGACACACACGACATACAGAGACAGTACTGCTACATCTATACATTTATGACATACCAGATTTGCAAATACAGTACTGTTTGTGATACAAAAAGAGTCCAGAAAAGAGAGTATATACATTTGACGTAGAAACTGTTGGAGGAGGTTGGGTAGGAGCGGTGGGTGGGGGACACTGTACAAGCAAAACTGTACATTGGAATATTGACAAAACCATACTTGGTCATTTACTGTACATTGGAGGGGGTTGATATAGCTATAAACCTGCATTCCTTCGAATATATCATTAATCAATTAAACGTATATTGAAATACACTATATAGCCTATACACCAACACTGAAATGACAGTGGATAAATAAATAAATAAATAAGAACTAAAGCTGATCGCATGGAAATAGCAAGTCTTGTGTGCGCCAGTATGGCCTACGTGTCTAATGAACAGTATAGGCTTTAATTAATATATTCTAGTTACTTGTTTCATTAGGATTTAGTAGATACTACAGTATATGCTCTGCCTCTGCTCTACGTACAGTATAAGTACAGACTGTACTGTACCTATATTGTACGTAGCGCAGAGCATATAGTATCTACTAAATCCGAATGCAACAAGTCATTAATGGAATAATAAGCCTATACTGCGTTCATTCATTACACCGTAGGCATTAATGGAATAATAAGCCTATACTGCGTTCATTCATTACACCGTAGGCATTAATGGAATAATAAGCCTATACTGCGTTCATTCATTACACCGTAGGCATTAATGGAATAATAAGACTACTGTATACTGCGCGTGTGTGTGTGTGTGTGTGCGCGCGCGCTGCGGCAGGTGTACCACGAGCTGTATTATGATGACAATACATTAATCTAATCTCATTTCGATGGGTCGCAACTTAGACTTGCAAATCGCTTCCGCATCCATTTCCACACAGCGTCATTACTTTGCCTTATAAGGAGCTCTGGAGGCGTTGTTTTGTATGCAAATGACCTGAACGGGAACGCGCTTTTGAGTTTACGACAGAATCACATTCGCCAAGCAGATATCAGATAATATCATTTGTGCGACCGTTTCAGCCACTTAAGACATATTACCAGCACGTTCAGGACTCAGAGTGAACTTGTCATTGATTCTGTCTCAGTGTTTCCAAGATAAGTCTTCCAGAATAACTCTTTGAAAAATTTTCGGGAATGAGACCCAGTGTTAGTACTCGTCTGTTTCTTTTCTTTTCATACCAACATCACCTTTTTAAGTGAACGTGGTCTTGTCCTTGTTGTATCCATGTGTAATGTTGATAGTAGTGGGTGTACACAGATGAAAGAGAGCAAGTCTGTGTCTGGGATATAGGTCTAGACTCCCAGGCTATTAGCTCTTCTCGAGCCATCCTCTCAGCCTCCGTCGTCTTAAATGCTATGTTCTTTTGGTAGAACTGTTCGGCTGCCGCAGGAGTGTTGAGAGAGTAGCAGATTCCGTTCATGGTTATTGGTATAAGCTGTAGTCACGAGAGACCTGGGACGCGGTTTTTAGCCTCACGTATGTTATGTAGCTTGGCTTTTAGCCATAAACGCTGCAGAGCTTAACCTGGAAACGGAAATGGGAAATGCTGAAATAATAACGTGAATTATTCTAAAAGTTATAATTATTTTGTCTCATCTTGTTTTAGTCAACAAAAATTAAGAGAGAATTCGTCATGGTTTTTGTAAACTACATTTTTGTGTCCTCAGTTGTGGTCAACGATATTTAATTAATTATTTAGTCACGTTAGTGTCACATGATCAACATTAACGTGACATCACGTCTCGTTGTTGTCGCGGGAAAAAGCTTCGTTGACGAAGATCTTTCGTCATAATTTTCGTTGACAAAATTAACACTGTGGCTAGGTGTATGTTAATAGAGAGCCTTGTTTGACATGGCTGTGTATGTTAATAGAGAACCCTGTTTGACATGGCTAGGTGTGTGTTAATAGA
The DNA here is from genome assembly GCF_963971535.1 of Notolepis coatsorum. NCBI lineage: Eukaryota > Metazoa > Chordata > Actinopteri > Aulopiformes > Paralepididae > Notolepis > Notolepis coatsorum. Next base: position 33,788,500 of record NC_140174.1, on the reverse strand, counting down.
GAGCCCTGTTTGACATGGCTAGGTGTGTGTTAATAGAGAGCCCTGTTTGACATGGCTAGGTGTATGTTAATAGAGAGCCCTGTTTGACATGGCTAGGTGTGTTAATAGAGAACCCTGTTTGACATGGCTAGGTGTGTGTTAATAGAGAGCCCTGTTTGACATGGCTAGGTGTGTGTTAATAGAGAACCCTGTTTGACATGGCTAGGTGTATGTTAATAGAGAGCCCTGTTTGACATGGCTAGGTGTATGTTAATAGAGAGCCCTGAGAGAAAATGACACATTTACCCTGACGATTTACCTGAGGACAAGAAAGCAGTCTATGCAGTCAAGAACAATGTTGATGGATCGGACAAAACATTGCATGAGTATCTCTGAAAACAAGTTTGAGCTAAACCCAGCTGATCATTGTGCTTACACAAGGGAAACGGAGTGACAAATGCGTGTGAAAATGCCAGCGGGGGGTGCAAAATTGGGCGACACCTTGTGCGCCAAAGCAAAAGAAATTCAAAAATGTCAGATGTCAGAAAACACAGGCAGTGGGCAGCCTAATGACATGTTGTAGGCGTGCAGAGAGAAAGTGGAATAAGGATAGGCTCCATGTCTCCCTCGAAATTCTATGTGATTGCCTATCTGTTTATCAAAGTGCTGTCAAAACAGCAAAAACTTAATATATTTCTAACTTGGTCTCCAATAACTGCCACAAACCCCAGGTTCTTTTCAATGTTCTTAACTCTCTCATCAACCCCTGTGATGTTTCCCCTGTTGTGCCATCATCTGCTCTCTGTGAACGTTTTCTAAACTTTATTGATAAAATCTCTGCTCTCAGAACAGTTCTCACCGCAGCCTCTTCTACACCCCCTGCCTGCTGTTTTTGAGCAGTTTGAGCCGGTTTCTCTCTCCTCTCTCTCTGACATAGTTAAGCACCTGCGGCCCACAAACTGCCCCTCAGATAGCCTTCCCTCTCGCCTTCTTAAAGAAGTGCTTGATTCGGTCTTGCCTATTATTTTAGTGTTGATTAACTCCTCTCTCAGCTCTGGCTGTGTCCCAGCTGCCTTCAAGCATGATGTGGTACAACCCCTGATTAAAAAGAAAACCCTTGATCCCTCTATTCTCTCTAACTTCAGGCCTATCTCTCAACTACCTTTTTTGTCTAAAGACATGGAGCGAGTAGTATACATCCAGTTAGAGTTCTTAATTATCTCATTCTAGCTGCTGATTCTGGCAATCCCGCCATTCTCGTGCTCTTAGATCTCACAGCCACGTTCGACACCATAGATCACACTGTCCTACTGTCGCGGCTTGAACAATATGTTGGCATCACAGGTGTCGCCCTAAGTTGGTTTAAGTCCTACTACCTGACTGGCCGGAGCTTTTCAGTTCAGCTAGGAGACATTTTGTCATCTGTGGCCCCTCTTACCTGTGGGGTGCCCCAGGGGTCGATAATGGGCCCCATCCTTTTTCTTTTTTTGTACATGTTGCCCTTAGGCTCAATCCTTGCGAAGCACAACATGTCCTTCCACTGCTTTGCCGACGATGTGCAGATCTACCTACCCCTAAAGGCAAAAGGTAAGGTCACACTGCAACCAGTGTTAGACTGCTTGTGTTATGGTTTGTAACCGACCTCAAACGCAACGGCACAGACAGGAAGTTCAGAGTTAGCCAAAAGCTAGGGCGTATTTATTTACAGAGTCACAAGATGGATGAGGTACAGTAATCAAACAAACGGGGATCTGGCATGTGACGATGTAGCGGCTCTGCAGATACTCCCAGTAGATAGTGGTGAGGAATTGGCATGTGACGTTGTAGCGGCTCTGCAGATACTCCCAGCTTTCACTCACGGTGGAAAACGGAGAGAGAGAGAAATCAGAAACAGCCCAACGAACACACAGAGGCAGAGAGGTGACTGAGTCCAGTATTAATCCCAAGTGACTTGATCTTCGGTGTACCACACACAAGTTAGCTGAGTCCAGTGAAAAACAAAACGGAATTCTTCAGTGTTATTCTAACACACAAATTAGCTGAGTCCAGTGCAAAACAAAACGGAATTCTTCAGTGTTATCCTAACACACAAACTAGCTGAGTCCAGTACAAAACAAAAACGGTATTTCTTCAGTGTTCACCAAACACACAAAAAACTGATAATCCAAAAGGACTGTTTCCAAAAACTCACCAGAGCGCAACGCGTAAAGCGGGCAGATAACGAGGCGCAGCTCCAAACGGGGAAACAGGTTCTCCACAGCGGTTCTCCACAAAAAGGTCCTGGAGAGAAAGAAGACAGGAACAGCGACGGGGAAAGGCAGGTATATGCAGTTGTATTCCAGAACAGTAGTACTCAAAACGACCCGGCATCGAATGACAGAAGGTCAGAGTATATGAAGCCTCTGGGGCGCTGATTAGAACACACATCAGGTGCGTGATGGTAATTGATACTTGACTTAGAAGTGTGCGTTCGGCAACGGACCAATCATCACAGAATCCTCACAGTACCTTAAAGGGGAACTCCACTTTTTTTGGAAATTAGCTTATTTAACATCTTCCCTGGAGTTAGACAAGAAGATGCATACCTTTTTTGTCTCTGTGCGTGCATTTTAGCTTTGGGAATAGACACTCCGTTAGCATAGCTTAGCTTCATCACTGGAAGGGAGGCAGGACAGTAGCCTTACAGTGCCTTACAGTGTATTGCAAGGTCTGACATTGACCAAACTTGATATGCATGACCTTGGTGGGCTCTAGGTCAACTCCTGAAAAGGGGGTCAATGTCAGACTTTGCAATCAAAAGTTAGGGGGCTAATAACCCTTGCCATAATTTCAGTGCGCCTCCTAACTTTTGATTGCAAGGTCTGACATTGACCCCCTTTTCAGGAGTTGACCTAGAGCCCACCAAGGTCATGCATATCAAGTTTGGTCAATGTCAGACCTTGCAATACACTGTAAGGCACTGTAAGGCTACTGTCCTGCCTCACTTCCAGTGATGAAGCTAAGCTATGCTAACGGAGCGTCTATTCCCAAAGCTAAAATGCACGCACAGAGACAAAAAAGGTATGCATCTTCTTGTCTAACTCCAGGGAAGATGTTAAATAAGCTAATTTCCCAAAAAAGTGGAGTTCCCCTTTAAAGGAACGGAGCGTGTGGCGGGGAACGGACCAATCATCACAGTACCTTAAGAAGCCTGTGGTGGGGAAAGAACCAAACCTCACAGCTTGGCCGATATTAAAACATGGATGAGTGCCAATTTTCTCAACCTAAATGAGCACAATACTGAAATTATTTTATTTGGAAACGCTTCTGTTGACCCTACTGTCGATGCCCTAGGTCCTCTGGGCTCCAATATCCGCTCCTCCGTCAGAAATCTTGGAGTGATCTTCGATAGTGCTGAATTTGACACACCAGATCTGGTTAAAAGTAAAACCAGATTTTTCCACCTCAGACTCCTGGCTAAGACCAAAGCCTATCTCTCCAGAGGGATCTGGAGAGGGTAATCCATGCCTTCATTACGACTCGGCTAGACTATTGCAATGTGCTGTATGTTGGCATTGACCAGTCGCTGTTCCGTCGCCTACAATTGGTCCAAAATGCAGCTGCTCGTCTTCTCACCAGTACCAAGAAGCGTGACCACATTACACCAGTCCTGGCTTCACTCCATTGGCTCCCCGTCGGTCTCCGTATTGATTTAAAATTACTGTTTTTAAAGCTCTGAATGGGCTGGCTCCATTGTACCTGGCTGAGCTCCTGCGCCACCACACACCCCATCCAGAGCCATAAGGCCCTTGCGTGTGTGTGTGTGTGTGTGTGTGTGTGTGTGTGTGTGTGTGTGTGTGTGTGTGTGTGTGTGTGTGTGTGTGTGTGTGTGTGTGTGTGTGTGTGTGTGTGTGTGTGTGTGTGTGTGCGCGTGCGTGCCTGCGTGCGTGCCTGCGTGCGTGCCTGCGTGCGTGAGAGAGAGAGAGAGAGAGTATGTGTGTGTGTTTCCTAATACTTACTTACTGTAATTGTAGTGTATTTTATTTGTTACTGTACTGTACTTGTTTTTTATTGTGTTCTACCTGTGCACTTTGGGTGGCTTTTAGTCATTGTAAACGTGCTATATAAATAAACTGGACCTCCTTGACTTGACTAACATGCACAGGACCAGCTCTATGTTTGTTAGTGAGTAAACTGTCACAGCATGTGCAAAGAGTGCAATGGACTACTGTAAAATGTACTGAGATATCTGAAAGGCACCATGTGCAAAGAGTTGTGTTACACGAAATGTGACAATGAGAAACTGAGGCTACAAGCGTACAGTGATGCAGATGGGGAAGCTGATGTGACTGACAGACGTAGCACTAATCCTGGTGCTAACTAATCTTGGCCTGTCCAGTTGTGAGGCAGAGTATATGGCGTCAGCCGCAACTACACAAGAGTGTATGTATCTGGGACAGATGCTAGATGTCAGTACACACACCACCTAAGAGCTAAGAGGATAACCAAGGTGCGATAGCGTTAGCAAATGAGGTCGACTATATACAGTATTGCCCCACAGACCAGATGGTTGCAGATGTGATGACGAAGCCTGCAACAGAATTTAAGTTGAATTATGCTTGAAATGTTTATGTTTGGAAATTAACCATGTAAGAGAGTTTTACATGATGCAAGGTGAAACATCCTTATTGTATTTTATGTTTAATTTTTGGTTAAGAATGTGAGAGCAAGTGGGGGTGTTGAGATATAACACATGTATGCTCTCTGTAATTGGTGTAACCCCCCTTTATTCTTTGTACTGTCACATGGGTCTGATGGACAGTGACTGACCAGGCAGTGAGGTGCGTCATGGGTGTGGCATGTGACCCCCCTGTGCCCTGTATATAAACATGATTGCGTACCTAAATAAATAACCCTTACTTCTTCCTGTTCCAGCATTAGTAGACGCCTCCCTGTGTGAATTATTTCACGTGTCACAATGTGATTTATTCTCTGTCTAGTGCTGGGTTGGGTATCATGCCAAGATCGCTGGACGTCCTTCTCTGTCATCAGGACAAAGGGCTAAACTACATAGAAAAAGCGATGGTTTCAAAAATACCCGTGTACATGTGGACAAGACCTAAAACACCTCTCGTTAACCAAAACCTCTCTCCTGTGGCACAATAGTTTGGTTCATTTGTGTGCCATTCCTTTAATATTTCGGAGACTCCTCGCTCATAAGTTCAGACAAAGATACTGTAGGTCTCTGCTTCATATGACACCTTCTCTTCTGACATAACACTGGCTATATGGCTAGCCACGTAGCCAACCTATTAACATGGCTTGGGACGAGTGGGGATATATGGACAAATATATAGCGGCTATCTGTACTTGAAAACATTATCACCTGAAAAAAATATTCCAGCTTCTTACTGATGCGTAAATTCATATCTAATTGTCTTTAGATGATTAAATATAGATGAACACTTGTGACATTTTATATATGGCTTCTGAAAAATGTATAATTTCACATCACTTACCTCTCTGTGGCAAAGACCGGCAAAGTTTAGAGTTAAAAGACCGGAAGCCGCATCACAGAGGGTGTGGCCGAGATTGGGACTGTTAACTCTCAATAATAACTCTCTGTTAACTCTCAATAACTGTCAAACTAGATCAATGTACACAAAACTGTTCAGAGATTTGCCATACGTGTGGGATTATATGTCAAATAAATCAGCACTGATTTTAAGTGACCCTTTAAGTCAGTGGTCCCCAAACTACGGCCCACGGGCCGAATCCAGCCCGCCTCCACATTTGGCCCGGCCTCCTAGAGCCCCGGAGCTTAAATTTTTTATTTTAATTTTAATTTTAAGATGGCAGCATCCCCATTGTCTGTGCTGAATGTTTGTTAGTGTTTGATATTTTTTGTTGGTTTTTAGTACTTAAAGGGGAACTATTTTACTATTTCTTTCACTATTTGGGCACTTTTACACAATTCCTGTGAGTCTATGGAACACCTCTGTAATTTTTTATTTTTTTTTGTTCATTGTTTTGTATTTCTAATCAAGTCCTCAAAAACAGCATTTTTCTACCTCAAGATCTCGAGCCGTTTTGAGGCTGGGCTCCAACCACTGTGTGCAGCTCATCATGTACCTGATGCCACACAGCCACATTATCATGCAGCGGTGTCTCTCTGACATCACAAATCAGCACATTTTCAGATGACTCAGTTCAGTGAGGGTGAATATTGTGAGAGGAGAATTGGAAGAATGCGCCAATATGAGAATTAGAGACATAGATCATATTAATATAAGTTCACATAGCTAGGAAACAATGCTAAACACTCAAAAAGGCCATTTATAAGATAGTTCCCCTTTAAAAAGAATTAGTAAGTACGGTAGTAGTTTTCATTTGATCCTATAATTTTTTCATTCACCGATTTGTGGACTTTTTTTTTAGTGTCCTGAAAGGCGCCTTGTAAATAAAATGCATTATTATTATTATAATTATCATCCAGGAGGGAAAAGACACTTTGGATAGTAGGGACTGCATCTCTGCCTGTCCTGGCCAGGAAACACTTTGCAACTGTGATCTCCTCTGGCAGTAGTTGGATATTATAATGTGTGGCGAGGGGTTGCAGCAATTCCATTGAGAGAAACTGGTCTGAGGCTGGATAACATGCCTGTATGCCTCTCATAAGTTGTTCTCCAACTCATGAGAACCTGCTCTCAAGCTCTTGCAGCATTCTGTCGAGGACTGGATAGAACAGTCTCTGTCTCAGCTGATCTCCTGAGCTGAGGTCTGAGCTTGTGCCACAAGATGACTCAACTACATACTCGTCCATCCTTTTCTGCTTCCTCCTTTGGCTGGTAGTATGTTCCTCAATCCCAAGGCCATTACATATGGCCTTTGTCCTGTCATACATGTCCACTGCCATCTCTGAGGTGCGAATATTGAGTGTGTCCTGCACTGTGCTTTTAAATAGTACAGAGCTAGAGCTAGGTGGTCTGTAGGTACTGTATATTTATTTCATAAAGTGTTATTTATTTCCTGAAATTTTTTCTGTGAGGATCCCGGAAAGGGTTATTTGGTTATGTGTGGCTTTCTGGAAAACCATAAATGTTTACGTTTAGGGACCCCTGCGATCGTCACTCTTTTTTTGTTACAAAATGACCCCGGCCCCCACCAGAGAAGGGAAAAGTTATGTGGCCCTCACAGGAAAAAGTTTGGGGACCCCTGCTTTAAGTGTTGGCGGTCCAGTTCTTGTTGTCCTGATGGCATCTAAAATCATTTAAAATGCATTTGACTGTAAATGACTGTTTTTCACAGAAAATTCACTGTATTATTTTACAGATTACTTTTGTTTTTCTACTTTAAGTGTAAATAAAGTGTAAAAATAAAAATACAGTAAATTACCTTTTATCAAAATATTAACCATTAAATAAAGGTTGTAATCTGTAAATCTATTTGATTTTACTGTAATTTGACAGTAAGTATTTGGAAACCATTGATGCCAGACATTTACCGTTTTCTTGCAGCTTTTTTTCTTACAGTGTTGCAGGTCTTGCAGAAAAATGTTGTGTAAGATCATTTGCTTGGTAAGGAGTGAAAGTATAAATGGAAATACTAGTAATGGAAATGCTAGTAAAGTACACATACAGTAGGTTACCTCAAAATGTTACTCAAATAAAATACTTGAGTAAAGGTTACTGTCCATGTCCATTGATTCCTGCATTACCAACCTCTCTACGTCAATACCAGCCCAGTTGGGATTCTTGACGGGCCTTTGCTACCACCTACTGGTTACAAAGGAGATTGAGAAACTGTAGGATTAGTCACATTCTACCACTAGATGTCTCTTGAGATGATTGTTCTGTAATTAAACCAGTATTTCTCCTATACAGTGTCTTGAAGCTATAATACGAATTTTGAACATAGATAATAATATCATCAATATTTAATATTCATGAAAAAACGTATACCTATCTCCTAATTAAAACCAGTACTACTATACAGGTTATGACCATGTACTCAAGAGTTTTGAACATCATCAAAAGTGTTCATCATCATCATTACAAGTGTTCAGTTAATAAAAGTGAGCCGAATTTCTCCAGAATGAGTGGAAATGGTGTGTGTGTGCGTGTGTGTGTGTGTGTGTGTGTGTGTGTGTGTGTGTGTGTGTGTGTGTGTGTGTGTGTGTGTGTGTGTGTGTGTGTGTGTGTGTGCGTGCGTGCGCGTGTGTGTGTGCATAATGAGAGAGATGGGGGGGGGGGGGGGGAGAGGGGGAGGGAGAGGGAGTGAGCTGAGAATATGAACCTCCAATCTTTGGGCCACACTCGCAAAAAGGATCTCGTACTATTTGAAAAGATCGAGGGGCAATGAGCGCTTCTTTAAGAATTGTCCAAACGGATTTTAGATTCCAAAAAGTTGTTGTATTCGATTACACATACCATGAGCACATTTTCTCTCGGCATTTCGGTTTGGAACAGGTGAACAAGCGAGTGATTTGTGATCTCAAAGATTCCATGCAAGACGAACAACTACACTGAAGCGTGGACTATTGGCCGATAGTAAGGTAATGTATTTACAACTTAAAATAGCGTAATATTCTTTCTTTGTTTTCCTAATAGGCGCCGGTTAATTGTCGACTACTAAATTACTTTGGTAGGCCTACCTGGAAATATCAGTTCTTAAGTTGACTAAGCCATATAGGCTTCATTTGCACTGAATAAATCATATAATAATACATAAAATATGTGTATCTTAGAATAGAATATTTTCACAAATTGCGATTTTTTTTGTTTAAATTCATAATGGACATGTGATCTGACGGTTGTGTACTCCTATTAAATGTTGTCTTTCATTTAGCTATTATCGGATAGCTGAGAGACTTCCCTTACACCTTTTGAAATACAGTTCTGCTTTCGGTGTGATATTATGCCTTTTATTCGTACAGATGCGCAGATTACGCGCACAGGTGAGATATTTTTCCAAGTTTTCCCCCAATTTTCCTCATTTGCATTTAGGCAAATACCGTTAGGTGAGCCACTGCCTTATTGGTGACGTCTCTATTCACAAATTGATTGATTGATTGATTGATTGATTGATTGATTGATTGATTGAAAACGTTAACAGATTGCAGAATGGGTACAATACAGTACAGCTCAATACACACAATTGTTAAGGGGATGCAGACCAGAGAAATACTTTCGTCTTGTTTACATCAGGGTCCCCCATTTTCAATTCATCAGGACATGACATACATACATCACATACAGATAGACAGTACTGCTACATCTATACATCTATGTTGTGAATGATATCATTGTGTGAAATGAAAATGAATGGTTTGCAATGCTTACTTTGTAAATGTCATAGAATGTGAAACTCTTTTTTAAACCCGCCGGCTGGGCGGTCCTTGCTTGAAAGCACAACTCAATGGTAACTGAGGTGAAAGGGACCTTGATGCCAATGTGTGAATGCCTGCAGGCGAGCTGCTGGTTTCGGCTCTAGCATTTCTCTCAGCTCGAGGACACCGAGACCTTGCCTCGTGTGGATGTGAACACAGTAGCTCACACACGTGTTGTTTGTGTGTTTGCTCAGAGGTCCAACTCTTACTCCATAACTCAAAACTAATTTGCTGCCCATATTTCCTTCCCTAACAGGCAGTTGACTGGATGTGCAACCCAACATTAGCTCAGGGAATTGGCAAGAAAAGGACATTATACATAATTAAATCTGGGTGTGAATGAATGAATGAATGAATGAATGAATGAATGAATGAATGAATGAATTAGAACTTTATTTAACAGATTGCAGAATGGGTACAATACGGTACGGCTCAATACACACAATTGTTAAGCAGACCAGAGAAAGAGGTTTGTCTTGTTTACATCAGGGTCTCCCATTTTCAATTCATAGTGACATTTATGACATACACAACATACATGACATTTATCGCTGTGTGGCGCACAGAATCGAGAAGCTGGTCTCTCTCTTGTCATAATTGAGAGAACAACTCTGGGGGTTGAGTCCACAAGTCCAATCGATTTGTCTCTGGGACTGTGTCGTCCTTAGCTCTGCGTAATATGATCAGATGTGGACAGAGAAACGGCCTGCTCCAGCAGAAAGAGTATAGACTGGTGGTGATGCTTATAAGACTGTCAATGTTGCACATTTTGATGTTTTATTAAGTGCGTTACAGAGGTATTATTTATGTCTCTGTCTCAATATTGCCTTTCTGTATGTTTTGTTTTAATTTTCAGTGTTCTTTTTTTGCATACAGTGTCACATTTTCCCTATATAAAAAAAAGAATAGATACTTTTTATAAACAGACAGAGGTGCCTCTAATAAGTAAGTAAGTATGGCGGCTATTTAGTCCTTTGTTGGGAGTACAAACTATTGGGGGTACATGAGTTGCACAGTATATACTGTGATTTTCTCCATGTAACATTTGTATGTAGCCTCTACAAATCTGTGTATCCCTGTGTGTATACAAGTCTGCTACAATTTGATAGATTTCTTTTTTATAGATGGTAATTTGCAACAGGTGTGTTTGTCACATGTGTTTTTGTAGTATGGACTAGGTGGTGAGGTTTGTTTTCTAAACATCACAGCAGAAAATAAGTTATTTTAAATGGGAGAATCTCATTTAAATCTCCCCAATACTAAAATAAATCCAGCACCAGAAGACACGTGGAACAGGTCAAGAATCACAGTGAAGTCACTTGATTTTCCACATGATTGACACATACAGGTAGAAAGATGTTGTAGGACAGACAGTGAGTGCTTCCCAATCCTCTCCTCGAAGCACCTCAGCCGTTCCATGTATTTGTTAAATTCCACCACCAGCACACCTGATTCAACTTAACAAGCCCTTTATTAGTTGAATCAGGTGTGCTGGTGGTGGACTTTAACAAATACATGGAACGGCTGGGGTGCTTCGAGGAGAGGATTGGGAACCAGTCAGATCACGTGTCTCAATCGTTTTTGTCCAATGACCCTGAGCTGATGGGTTAAAGTCTGTTTACTCTTCTGAAACTCTGTACCAGGATCGGTATCGGCAGTGGAAAAACTCTCGCCTTCATTGATTCAAGGTGCACCTTGATGTGAAAAACATTTGTCTTAATGATTAACAGAAGGGTTTGGGGAAAAGACCGGCGGCCTGTACGGTATTTATCAATCATCTTACAATAATGACTACTGATCTGAGGTCAGATTGTTTGACATTTTAAAAGGATTTATGTCTTTTTAAATCCATTTAAACTACTTCAATTTAAATGAATATGATTATGACTCAGTGTATAATATGTGTGCAGACTGATTCATACATGACCTGATGGGGTGTTGGCTACAGTATGAAGAGTCTTGACTTGACGAATCGCCCTGTCTTACCACTCCTTTAAGTTCTCACCACATCCCAGCGTACTCAGACTCTCCCCCCCCCCCCCCCCCCCCCCTGTGAACAGGTGCTGTTGACATCCAGGAACCGCGCCACTCGAGTGACAGCTGTTCCTCTTCCAGATCCCGCTCATTCCTCTGCTTGTTCCGGTCTCCATGGCTGCCAACGACACGCCACAGGGCTGCGGCCCGAACGTGGACTCGCTCTACTACAACCTGTGTGACCTCGGCTCCGTGTGGGGTGTCGTCCTGGAGGCTTTTGCCGCCGCCGGCGTGGTGTTCTCCTTTGTCCTGTTCATCGTGGTGTTGGCCAGCATGCCCTTCGTGACGGACAAGAACCACAAGAGCTCCGTGGCTCTCCAGGCCTGCTTTCTGATCTGCACCCTGGGTCTCTTCTGCCTGACCTTTGCCTTCATCGTGGAGAAGGACTTCTCCACCTGTGCCTCTCGCCGGTTCCTCTTCGGGGTGCTGTTCGCCGGCTGCCTCGCCTGTCTCTTGATGCAGAGCGTGAGGCTGAACATCCTGGCCAGGCGGAGCCAGGGGCCCAGGGCCTGGGTCCTGTGTCTGGGAGCCGTGGGGCTTTGGCTCGTGGAGGTCATCATCAACACGGAGTGGCTCATCATCACGGTGGTGCGCCACCCGCAGGGGCCGCTCAACGCCACGTCCGACGCCGGCAGAGCCGCGGCCACGCCGTGCAACATCGCCAACCAGGACTTCGTCATGGCGCTGATCTACGTGATGAACCTGCTGCTGGCGGTGATCGTGGCGAGTCTGGCCGTGATGGGAGGCAAGCAGAAGCAGTGGCGCGTGGACGGCGCCTTCGTCCTCCTGACCGGCCTGCTGACCGCCGGCATCTGGGCGGCGTGGGTCGCCATGTACGTCTACGGTAACCAGAGGACGGGGGGTCCCACGTGGGATGACCCGACTCTGGCCATAGCCCTGGTGGCTAACGCCTGGGTGTTCCTTATCCTCTACTCCATCCCGGCGATCTGCTACTTGAACCAAGAGGAGGACCCCCAGCAGGGCTTCGGCGAGGACCTGTACCCCAGCCGAGGCGTCGGCTATGAGACCATCCTCAAGGAGCAGAGCTCTCAGAACATGTTCATGGAAAACAAGGCTTTCTCTATGGACGAGCCCAACCAAGGTGTGTAGCCTACAACGCACCTGACATGCGCATGCACACACACACACACACACACACACACACACACACACACACACACAATCTCTCTCTCACTCACTTGCACACACACACAAAGGAATAGCCTCCCTGAACAACACCGTATCTTGTTCACTTGTTGCACACATCTCAAAATCATCAAGGTGTCTATTTGATACACATTGCAACATACAACAGGAAGTTCATTAGACGGTCTACTGGGACTTGCATCATAACATTATGACACTATATGAACTGCATGGGGAACATTGTCTCAGGTTGCCTAGTACTGGGAATAATCAAGTGTGTGTACTGTATCTGTTCCTGTTTGTTTATTATTTGATATCTAGAATATGATAATGATATCCCTTCTTCGGTTTAGATTATCCAGACTGACCTTCACATATAGAACTAGAAAGGTGCGCTCTGTGTAGCGCAAATCTCTGCCAGTAAAATTCCTGCCTGCTTTCAGAAATGCAAACTGAGGCCACAATGAGATATAAAAAGGTCTGAATCAGGCCTTCCAGTGAGGTAACTATGCTAAAACACGAAGGACACATTTCTCTGATTAGATTGTCGTGATCATGGTTAAAAATAACAGATCAATGTTCCCTGCATACTCTTTTGCCATATGTTGGTCTTCGCATTGATTAGGAACATGCAACAGACAACCTGTGTTGAGTTGAACAGAGTTTAGCGGGGCTTCTAACGTTAAGTCATCAGTCACACTGTAGAGCCCTGAGAGTGATGTGATTTATGGCAAGAGCAGCCATCTTGTTTAGCCAAATAGTGAACATTGGAAATACAACACACATAATCACACCCTGCTTAGCTTACACAATGTTGTTGTAACTAACAGATTAGCTGAATAAATAATCGGTTTCCTGCATAAATCACCTTTTATACTAGGTTTCACACAAGCATTTCCTGGTTGATAAGCTAATGACGGTGGCCTAGTAATGGGCAATAGTGAACATTAAATACTTAACTGTTCTGGCATTACAATATTGATGTAACTAAAAGATTTGCTGGGGGGGAATGTTTTTAATGCATCGGTATATCAATGACAATCGGTTCACTTGTATGGCATGTTGTAAACGGGTGCCAGAGAGCCCCAGTGTACAAAAGGTTTAACTTTATAATGAATGTAATCTTTCAATCGACAATGATGGGAATTCATTAAAATAAAATACCTTTCGTTGCCCAATTCCAAAAATATTCGAGGATTCAGATCCTTGACCTGCTGTCAGAATATGTGCAACGTTTCATCCAAATCGGCCCTGAAGTTTGTGAGATTAGCTGCGGATAGACGGACACACACAGACATGACCAAACACACAAGGTGGAGATAACTAAATACCAATAAAGTCACACAATCTAGATGAGCAATACAAATTACATTTATAAACCTGAGGGAAGTTCCAAAATCCTGAGATTTTGGAACCAAAAATGTTGAGAGTGGAAACAAAAACAACAAGAGAATAGAATTGACCAAAAATGCCTCAAACATCATCAAAAAGGGTGTTGAGTTTGGGCAGTGACCTGCTCTCTGACCCCCTTGAGAATTTGATATGCTGATGTTTTAATCCTATCCTGGACAGTATCTGATCTCAGAGCAGTGGGGCCAGACAGGACTGCGTGTCCCGCTGCCCACACCCCTGGCCCCGGGCACCAGGCCAGACCTCATCACCCGGGCTTATGAAAGAGTAGGTGGGGGGTAATCAAAGATGATCATGTGTATGGCGCCGTGAGGCAGTCAGCTTGTTGTCACACAACTGTTTTCTTGCGTAGGGCCGCCCCTTCATGGTCGATGACTCCATTAGTCGGTTGGGTTTTGGTCTTAAGTCGACCAAAACGTTGGTAAGTCGATTTGATACTTTTTTCCATGCTAAATGAGACATTTCCTGAACAAATGATGAGCACATTTCTGGTAAGCACTGGATTTAAAGAGGTCATTATGGGTTAGTGCATGTGGGGAATTCAAATTTGACACATTTGTAGATGAAACCAACTAATTGATTAGTCTACAATTACTACAATGTATCTTATTAGTGGACTAAGAATTCCTTTAGTCGAGGACAGCCTTGGTGTTGGTATGCAATGCTTCTATCTGTAGGCCAACATACAGGGGAGGAGTGTACACCAAAGTTCTGTTCATGAGGTACTGTATACCAGCAAGCGTTTACAGTGTAAGGTCTTACCTGTCCTAGAGGAAGGTTTGTTGCCAAAACATCAGTTAAAATGTATTATGTAGCAGGAGTGTGCGATTTAATTCTCAGTCTTGTCTGATCTGCTCAAATAAAAAAAATGACTGATAGATTATTTATATATTTATATTTTATTTATATTATATATCGGATATGATTTATTATTGTAAGTCGGAAGCCTACCGTATGATTTATGATTTGAATAACCCATAGCTTCCATTGGGACAGGTGAAAACCGCTTGTCTAAAACCCCTCAACCTTCCCTCTGGGGTTAAGCTAAGGTTGCTCCACACACACACGACACAATGTGAGTTATTACCAAAAAAGTAAATGATTTTCTCAGTCATAGAAATGTCGAATTCAATCGACCGATCAACCCGACAAAACCGACCTCCTCTCCCACACATTCCATTCCCACCGTTCCAGAAGTAGATTTCAGAGTGGGAATGGGAAGTTCCTGGTCCGTTAATGAATGTCTAGACTCATCTAACCATATCCCCCCTAACCGGCACATCACACGTAAATACACTCCCACTCCGTCTGCCTCCTTGATTCCCAGCAGAAAGCACATCGCGGCAGCTTGTGTTTGCGTTACCACGTCCCCATGGCGACCTGAGGCGTGGCGACAGTCTCATCCGGGGAAGGCATTTCACACGAGCAGCAGGCTTTTTTTGTTTTCAATCTGAAGGAGGACGACAAAGTGGCCGTGCCCCTCATGCAAATCTGCGTGTGCCTTTTAGGTTTGGGTTCCAGAGTCTGTGTTTCTCACAGATGTGTCTGTGTTTCTTCCTATAGTATATGAAAGTTTTCCTAGAAATAAACATAAACATAGTACTATTCCGATTCACACACATCCAAAGACTAATTAATGCACACATTAATTTAGTTTGACAGTTATTGAGAGTAAATGAGTGAATGTCATGGGTGATGTCATCGGGGACATTGAATCCTTGTATTTCGTTAATTACATCTCAATGAAATGATGAGGTACAGTAGCAGTCCCCCCTTTTCATCTACACCTTTTCATGGAGTTGAAATGAACCTTTCAAGGATTCAATGTCCCAGATGACATCACCGGTGGCCATATTCAAACTCCTTTACTCTTTGATAACTTAACAAATTTAAACTGTGCGCAAAGTTCTTCGACACGTGTGAGATTATGATAATGTGCAAAAGAAATCGGCATTGTTTGGTGAAGTGCCCCTTTAAGTTACTTGTGGTGGCCGGCCACGGTGTGTTGGATTAAGCAGTTACTGTGTCAGTTTTGGTGAGTCTAGTCTGATATTGTGGTGGGCCGGCGCCATAAATAAATCTATATGGGAAACTGCAGTGGAAAGCACTAAACAAGATACAAGACCAATGCAGTGTTTAAGATCTTGTCATAGGAATCAAACTAGGGATGCGCCGATCTGACTTTCAGTCCCGATACCGATGCCTGGCTTTGGGTATCGGCCGATACCGAGTACCGATCCGATACCCATTGTTCAATTAATAAACGGTATGCCTCACTGTGTGGAAGAGACTGGGATCATTCTTTTGTGCAAGGCAACATCAGGCTTGACTTAAAACATTACTTTCCTAACTTAGTGAAACAAAATGTAACAAATTAACACATAGATATAAATGTACTGAATTGTTATTTCTTATTTTATATAATATATATATGATTATATATACATTTAAAAAAAAATCCAATATATATATATATTTTTACCGATACCCGATCCAGCTATTTTAGTCATATCGGGGCCGATATCCGATATCAATATCGGATCAGTGCATCCCTAAATCAAACCACGCGTATGCCCCCCCTTTGGTAACACTGGCTGGCTGCCTGGGATAACAGTCTAAAGGGCCTGTGATATCTTACTGAAAGGACAAGAGGTTAGGGATGACAACAGCATGACGTTTATCTGTCTCTGTCTCTCTCTCTCTCTCTCTCTCTCTCTGCCCCCCCCCCCCCCCAGGTGCCAAGCCCGTCTCTCCCTACAGTGGGTACAGTGGTCAGCTGCGCAGCTCGGTCTACCAGCCCACTGAGCTGGCTCTCATCAGCAAGGGACTGGGGGGGAATGTGAGTAAGCCCTGCCCACTTCTGATATACACAGTATGTCATTTAGATACATTCACACAGTATGTAATTTAGATATTCATACACAGTTTATCATTTTAGATACATCATTCACACATTATGTCATTTAGATACATTCACACAGTATGTCATTTAGATACATTCACACAGTATGTCATTTAGATACATTCATACAGTATGTCATTTAGATACATTCACACAGTATGTCATTTAGATACATTCACACAGTATGTCATTTAGATACATTCACACAGTATGTCATTTAGATACATTGATTCATACAGTGTCATTTAGATACATTCATACACTGTATGTCATTTAGATACATGCATACACTGTGTATCATCTACATACATTCATACACGGTGTATCATCTACATACATTCATACACGGTGTATCATCTACATACATTCATACACGGTGTATCATCTACATACATTCATACACACATTGTAACATTTCAATATCCACGTCGTCATTCACCAATATACACAAACATGTGCATGACGTGCTTTCACTCCGCGGGTTCACAAGCACAGTCACGTGCGCAAACATGCATACTGTACATACAAGTTTCTTTAATAGTTGTCATACAGAAGTACAGAATACTTTCATACAAAATGCTTCTTACTGTTACGCTCCAGAGACTGTGCTAGACAAGATGACGTATACATACACAATACATGGTTGGTAAATTGATATTGGAAAGAGGATCTCCTAGGCCTGTTTCTCCTGTCTTCTGAATGTTGTGCTTTTTTGTTTTGTTTTTGTTCTGTTCTGTCATGGGCCGTCTGCTCACTCCTGACAGCCCCAGGCTCAGTTGTCTAGCTATGACTCGGTGATCCCCAGGGCCACTGCCAGCTCCCCAGCCCACAGCCAGAGCAGCACCCCGTCCCTGCGCACTGCCCTGCCGGACGCCACCACCACCACCGCCCCCAGCAGCAGCACCACCTCACAGATTAACGGCAGCAGCGTAGGTGGTGCCTCCTCAACACCTCTTCTCTTCGCTCCACTCCTCACCTCTACTGGTTCTTCCTTGTCTACCACCCCCTCCTTCCTCCTCCTCCTCCAGCTGATTTTCTATTCGCTTACCTCTGCGCATGCAGTCCTTTCAGCTCTTGTCGTATCCATAGCAACTTCTCCTACAGGTCATCTATGAATCACTTCCTTTGTCCTTTGCTCTTTTTTTTTTTTACCTCTTGGAGCCTCTATCTCTCAGGGCCACCTGTCTTCTTCCCTCGCTAGTTCAGTGTACCAGGCTGGGCTGAGTCTACTCTGTACATCTACTGTACTGGCTGGGCTGAGTCTACTCTGTACATCTACTGTACTGGCTGGGCTGAGTCTACTCTGTACATCTACTGTACTGGCTGGGCTGAGTCTACTCTGTACATCTACTGTACTGGCTGGGCTGAGTCTACTCTGTACATCTACTGTACTGGCTGGGCTGAGTCTACTCTGTGCATGTACTGTACCAGGCTTGGCTGAGTCTACTCTGTGCATGTACTGTACCAGGCTTGGCTGAGTCTACTCTGTACATCTACTGTACTGGCTGGGCTGAGTCTACTGTACTGGCTGGGCTGAGTCTACTGTACTGGCTGGGCTGAGTCTACTGTACTGGCTGGGCTGAGTCTACTGTACTGGCTGGGCTGAGTCTACTGTACTGGCTGGGCTGAGTACTGTACTGGCTGGGCTGAGTCTACTCTGTACTGGCTGGGCTGAGTCTACTCTGTACATCTCTTGAGTTCTACTACATAGTTTTTCTTACTGAGATCCAAGCAATAGTGGAGCTGGTGTGTGTTCTCTCTGTACCTTTTGGCCCCTCTTTTAGACCTCGGAATACTTGATAGGAGTGTCATTAATCATTTCTCATTATTTCTCATATTAATTATTAATAATTTAATCTTCAAACCAGCTTTTCTTTACTTGTTCCTCATCACAACGTATTAAACGATATGATCTCTTTCTCTCTGCAGGGGAATGGTATGCATAGGAGGTCGCAGTGGTGATGAACCCTCAGCGCTCCTCTCCAAAAAAAGAAACGTTTAGTTTCACACGTTTTTCAGTTGCTCCCGTTGGCTGCATTTCGCTGTCGGCCGACGGCTCCCCGAGCTTGGCTCTAAAGGGGACCCATCAGCTCTAGACTTTGGAGGGTGGCGTCCGGGGGAACAACGAGCCGGGACGCAAAGCAGCAAAACCCTCTATTGATTGAACTCTCCACTCACCTCTGGGCACCCAGACGGGACAGCGCTTCATTTGGAAGTCAAAGCATATGGTGAAGCCCACGGCTTTAGCGGGGAACAATGGCTTTTTGCAACGGTCGCCATTTATCGAGACTAGACCGCAGGCTCTCTCCGCCGGGAACGAATGACACGGACCGATCTCGCTGACAGTGCAGTATGATGGAAGGCAATACTCTCCCTAAGCATTACGTTTTTATGAGATTTATTTTTCCTTTTTATTTTTTTAAATTGTTTTACTCTGCAGGCATATGCTTGCAAGCAGCATTCACATAAACACACTGTATGCAAATGTTTTTTTAAACCATCACTAAAGTTGATTCTGGGTCTGGGTCGGCGAAGGAGAGGGCAACGGGTGTGAAGTGACATATCTGCTGTAATCCCAGAAGAGGGAAAAGCAATGGGAACATTCCATACTTAGAAATGTGGCTTTGCCCGCAGGAGTCTACACTGCCTGGTGAAAATGACTTGTGTTTTATCACAGGGATACATCTTTAGATTAGATGTTAGTTAAATAGAGGACCGTGCACTCTATAGACTGTAGAGTAGACTGTCAACATGTTGAGGTTTTGATGCCTGGATTGTGAGAATCAGTTCACACGTTGAATTTAGCTAATGGTATTGAATTCATGTAAATACTGTACAGGTATGTTGTTTATGTGTCAGGAATATCTATAGCACTCACACGTGCCATATTTAATTTACGTTTAATTTCCTTAAAGCTGCAGTGGGCAACTTCTGAGAAGAGTGTGGTTACCTGCCAAGCAGAAAGAGCAAGCTCTGCATCACTTTTCAAGCCCATGCACGCGCCACGCGCCACAGAGGTTTCCCACAGACTCCCAGAGGCACCAGCAGCTTTAAGCTGAATACAAAATAAATAAATTCAATAAAATAAAAAATCCTTGGCAGGTGGTTTTGCACATTGTGTGTACCTTTTGACTAGGAACACGGTGGTGGTCTTAGTTTTCTGATGCGACCCTGGGAACACCACTAGGCAGGCCAAACACATCTGATTGGCCAAAAACAACAGCTCCCTGCATCAATAACCAATCGGATGGTCTGCCAAGTGGTAGGCTGGTAAAGCTATGCCTCCTAAAGTGTGCAAACGGAAGTACAGGAAGTACCGGCTACAGGCTTTCCGGTTTCGACAAAACAATTGTAGAAACGTGTGAAGTGCACAATATTTCCTCGTTTAAGCCACTGCAACGGCTTTGCCTGAAGAATTTACTCCATGACCGGGACGCTTCATGTAGTAAGGAGATAAAATTGAGAACGAGGTTAGCCAAGTGGTGTTCCCAGGGTCACATTGGTCGGAAAGTACACACAATGTGCAAAACCACCTGCCAATCGGAGGCAGGGAAATATATATATAAGCCTCTTAAGCATCAGGCAAAAATGGGGCCATTTTTGTTTTTGACGACCGCATACCTTTTTTGCAAAGCTTAGCTTTATACGTTATACTTATAGCACATGCATGAGTCTGGTCTCTTTTGAAAGATAACATTCTGAAGTTGCTAAGGCAATAAAGAAAAATCACTGAGTGGCAGTGCTAACGTATTAGAGAAACAGAGGTTTGAACACACTGAAGTAAAAGTTGGGTGTACTCACATTTCTGTTTAGTGGTTGCCAGATGCCTGTTTTTAAGTTCCAGCATAGAGGTAGGAGCTGGAAAACACTGCGGTTCCATAGCCTGAAGTCTTATGTAGTACAGGTCCAAATAGCAAATACAACCATTGCAAATTCAACTTGCAAAATGCAGTCGGGCCGCCCGATACTTAACTCTTTAGGCGCCACTTACTTTCGCCATCTGTACCGCCTGGCACCAGCGTTATTGACCATTTTAGCGATGTTTGCAGACCCATCGTGTGTTCTGTATTATAGCTATGGAGACAATAGTATGGCTCATTTGACAGGCATTGTTCACGTTCTAACTAGAAACTGCAATCGTGTTTGTCGAGCATGTTTTACATCCGGTAAAACATGACTGTGATCGTTACAAAAACATGTTTCAGGTTCGGTAAAATAGACATAGAATGTACCTTACCTTAGCCAGAAGGTCTTCCTAATAGAGAATAATTCCCAGTGATTGCATTGCCATCGCGATTACCCGTGTATATGTCTATACTCGTGTTGAAATAGGCTTCAGGCAAAAAAATCTTGAGGCGATCGCTGTGTCTCTCTGTCTCCAAGGAGGAGGAGCCCTTGAAAAAAAGCCATTCCAGTTCAAAGGGTAGGTGATACTGCCACCTGGTGAGATTCGATCGTTATTGCAATTCCAATGTAGGCAGATGAGTCCGGGAGACCTAGAGGGCTCCGGCTGACCGTATAGAACGGGGATAAAAGGAAAATATCAAAGGATCAAAACCTGAGTATAATGGTTGGCGAGATAACCCGACTATACTCGGGTATGGCGCCCAAAGAGTTAAGAGGATATATACTGTATATGTTATTATTTTTATTTGGCTTAACTCATTGACTGCCACGCTGTTTTCCCATCTCTACTCAATGGCGCGAGCGTTATTGACCATTTTACCGATGTTTGCGGACCCATCGTGTGTTCTGTATTATAACTATGGAGACAATAGTATGGCTCATTTGACAGGCATTGTTCATAGTCCAACACTGACTAACCAGTTAATCTCTACATACTTTAGTTTGTGCGCTATTCCATGCTAAACATCACCCCTTTCCAAAATAATCCAGTCTTTTTTCATAGATCGCGAGATATGACGTGTTATATGCATTATGCCCAAATTGTTCGGGTTGCTCGCCTGAAACCCCAAATACTTCCAAATCAAGGGTATATACCATATACATATGTGTCTTCACAAAATCATACTTACCCCGAAATTGCGATCGTTACCAAAAGCATGTTTTAGGTTCGGTAAAATACGACAATGTGATCGGTACAAAAGCATGTTTTAGGTAAAAAAAATACCAGCAGGTTACCTAAAATAGACCTTACCTCAGTCAGAAGGTACTCTTAAATGAATAAATCCCAGTCGTCCCATGGCGATCACAATTACTCGTGTATATTGGGCATGGCTATGATACGGGAAAGAATAGGTCTGAGGCACCAAATCGCCGACTGATTGCTATGTCCTCAAGCGTTGTCGACGAAACACGAGTATACTCGTTTTTGGCCTGCATGGGCTTGAAAAGTGATGCAGAGCTTGCTCTATTTCTGCTGGACAAATAATCTCACCATTTTCTCAGAAGTTGCATACTGCTGCTTTAAATCAAACAAAAACAGGCAAGAGCATAATCTTTTTTTATCGTAATGCTTTCCATCTAATATAAAGTTGCAAAATCACATTACATTTGTTCACTACACCACAGCCCTGGACTCAAATTTGTTTTTATAATCTTTTTTTTTTCTTTTATATATAGGCCTACTGTATACATATTTACTCATGAAATACAAACATGTCCTCTAACCACCATCACACCAGCTAGTATTGTCATGACGTGTGAAGCTTGACCTACCGAAATGGCACTTGAATGCCAGTAACGGATCATTGACCACACGGTTGTCATTTACAGTCACCTGTTGTTTGCCTACCAAGATGCTTGCAATGATGATGATGATATAATGGAATACTATTGGATAAAGTTCACCTGCGGTCAGGGGGAGGAGTCTGAATGCGTGCCACGCTCGGTGTGTGATCCTGTCGGGTCACTTGTGCTTGGCTGGAGATGGCATCTCAAAGCACAATCACGCCTGTGAGTGGAAACTGACTCCATGCACTCTCCCCATTGCATGGGTCATTTTCATACTCACTCGTGATAAGGCCATGGAACTGCCCTCAGGGTCTCCCGGGTGTCTGTCCAGTGCTAGAAGACTCCAAAAGGGTAGGTTTGTGTACGGCCACTATTACGTAAGCCAGAGAGCGGAGGGCTGGAAAGTCATTAAATACTTAAAGGAACACCGCGACATTATGGGAAATGCACTTGCCCTCTTCAGAGTCAGACAAGAAGATAGATACCAATTTCCTCTCTGCGTTCAGTAGAAAGCTATCCGGCTGCAAGCTAGCCTAGCTTAGCACAAAAGAATGGAAGCTGATACGGACCACTGGCCAACAGCTAGGCTAGCGTAGCTGGTCTGTAAAATTGGAGGCTCCATCACTAACAATGTAATATTGTAATGGAGACACTCTAGTGGATCTTAGATCATGTGATGCAGGAGGTGATTCAATATGAAGACGGGAAGGTAGAAAGACAGGCACCCTGTGGTTGTTGGGGGTATGTGCACTGTGTTAAACATGGAGTACTGTATAAGAAGGAGAAAACGGCAACAAAAATAAATTTCTTCAAGCAAGGAAACTTCTGGGCATGTTTTACATGTGTGATGCTAACATTTTATGCTCTAGAAATTGGACTGTAGCCTTTTATAGATTTTGGGGCATGAGATGTGTCTGACCAGAAGAGCTTGTATGGGCAGTTTTACTGTGTTTCATGCATCGCTGTTGGGGAGGGTTCTCTAAAGAAAGCATACCTTTTCATGAAAAGGTTACATAGTGTACAGGACATAGTGTAAGATTAGGTACAATTTGAAGGTACTTTTTTGAGGATTTACATACAAAACACATGTTTATTAAAACCATGCACTTTAAAATCCAAGTCTGTCAGATTTAAGAGCAAGTAGGCTAATAATCACATCCAGCGTAACGGAACACCAACACATAACCTTTAGGAGCTCAGTGCATCAAGAATAGAACATTCCTCAGTAATGAGGAATACTGATATAATACCTTTACTTTTGATACTTAAAGGGGCAGTTCACCAAAATATTTAAACACACGCACAAACTTTAAAGGGGCACTTCACCAAGAAATAATGCTGATTTATTAGCACATAATCTCACACATCCAAAAACTAAACAAGTTTTCCACATGTTCATTTAGTCTGACAGTTATTGAGAATGAATGAGTCACTATAAGACTGAGTATTGTCATCCTCTACATCATTTCATGGCACTGAAACCGCCTCTTCCACCACCGCCATGGGAGACGGCTAGAGTCTAACACAAAGGCTCAATACTCAGGACCACAGGAAGTTGGAAGAAATGTTGGAAAACCACACAACCGTCATGGGAGAAACCTCAACCATTTTTATTTCTCCATCCCTTCTTCTGTTTTTGTTTGACCAATCGATTTCTCGTGATCCAACAAATTAATGAATGACCATTGCATTTATACAGAAACTAGAAACTCAAAGTGCTTTACAATGTAGGGTGTAAATAGCCTCCTTCACCACCACTATAGGCTCAAAGATGCAACAACGATGCCGTCCATAGCAACCATCTAACTTCCCACCCATTTCCAAGCCCTGCATAGCTTTTTACAGCCTAGAAAAAGAGCCATTGTGTTCAGTACGATGACTATTGACACCCATTATTTTGCCTATAATTTCACTAAACCACATTGCTACCGACAAGGACAATGGGTAGTGTAGGTTTCTATTTTGAATAACATTACAGTTGCCTACTCAAGTGTCCACCAGGTGTATGATAAAGAAATTATTAACCACACAGAGGAAGGCTGCTCTTGGTAATGGCACAAAAATCACCTGTACTACTGTCTATTAGTGACTAAGCTGTCAGACAGTATGAAGGTACAGAATGCATTCTGAGTGTGATGATGATGATGATGGTGGAAATAACTGATTGTGATTTTAGTAATCCTTTCTCCTACTATAAAGTGAAATTATTAAATCATTTATAACTATATTTGTATAACATTTACAGATTAGTTCTACATTATTTCTAACTTATTATCAACATTGTTTGTACTTGATTTGTTCATCATTAAATAATGTTGTTTAATGTGTAGTAACACATTTGTAGATGCTTTGAAAAATGGATATGAAAAAACGACTACTGTATCTCCATTTATTTTTCATGTTCAACAAATGATTTGTTAAGACATTCATAAAACATCTATAAATCATTTGCAGATGCTATTGTGTGCCCTAATCTAAAGTGAAGCCTATTCATCATTAACAAATGTCTAATACAGTTAATTATTTGTTTACTTTTTCATCACATGTTACAAATGTTGTAGACAGCTTTCGGATACACCCTTCTTTGTGACATCAAACAGTGACATAATTAGGACTAAAGATAAATGCAATTTTATTAACATATAAAATACATGTGCATGACATATAGTGTAACACGGGGGGGGACTAGGACCCAGGAGTACCCTGGCCAGGTAGAGTATCTAGAGAGGGAGAGGAAGTCTCACGCGAGTGAGACTTGACGTCACGTGTGTTGCCGTCTGTTTGAATGGAAGCACGATACATGCAGAACCAAGTTATCCGTGCTGCTCCTCCTGCCCCACGCTTTTAATAAGGTATGAGCAGGTTAAACACCTTTTTTGTTGGTAAATCTATTCCATCATTTCCGACCTACAAACAACTCTTATATGTTGTGTAGATGTACTTGATGTGGTGGGCGCTAACATTACATTTGTTCCTAATGTGTACTCAGTGCTCAGTATATTGCAGTATGTGATGAACACGAGGGTAATAATTATTTGTATTTTCAGGCTGTATAGGCGCCGATACAGCCTGAAAATACAAATAATTATTACTCTTGTGTGTCGTGTCATCATCACATACCGCAATATACTGAGCACTGAGCACACATTAGGAACAAAATTAATGTAACGTTAGCGCCCACCACATCAAGTACGTCTACACAACATATAAGAGTTGTTTGTAGGTCGGAAATGATGGAATAGATTTACCAACAAAAAAGGTGTTTAACCTGCTCATACCTTATTAAAAGCGTGGGGCAAGGGCGGCTACGTGGTGTAGTGGGCAAGGCACTCGCCATGAAATGCTGGAGACGCTGGGCTCGTCAGTTCGAGCCCAGCGCTCCACATTTGCTTTCAGTTTAGCTGGTCGTCCGTACTAATACACATTGGCCGTATTAGGGGGTGGGAAACTGATGGGTGGGGATCGGGCGTTGTGGACAGCGACTCCTACAGGTCGGTTGGTGCGCCTGCGCAGTAGAATCAGGAAGTGTCGGGGGCAGCGTGAGCCTCCCACGCGTTACTCCTCGCCACTGAGAGATCGAGCTGCGCAGGTGAAAAGATGCGACTGCTGTTACCTCAAGTACCGGAGGGGACTTGTGCTATGTTTGACTTAGTCCACATTGCAGCTGGCTTGTGGGAGGCAAGAAACAGCGTCCGTGACAGGGGAGGGTTGAAATTGGATGATACGAAATTGGGATGGGAGAAAAATATAGAAAATGGGAGGAAAAAGTGGATAAAAAAAAAAAAAAGCGTGGGGCAGGAGGAGCAGCATGGATAACTTGGTTCTGCATGTATCGTGCTTCCATTCAAACAGACGGGAACACACGTGACGTCAAGTCTCACTCGTGTGAGACTTCCTCTCTAGATACTCTACCTGGTCAGGGTACTCCTGGGTCCTAATGCCCCCCATGTTACACTATATGTCATGCACATGTATTTTATATGTTAATAAAATTGCATTTATCTATAGTCCTAATTATGTCACTGTTTGATGTCACAAAGAAGGGTGTATCTGAAAGCTGTCTACAACATTTGTAACAGGTGATGAAAAAGTAAACAAATAATTAACTGTATTAGACATTTGTTAATGATGAATAGGCTTCACTTCAGATTAGGGCACACAATAGCATCTGCAAATGATTTATAGATGTTTTATGAATGTCTTAACAAATCATTTGTTGAACATATAAACAATAAATTGAGGTACAGTATAGTCGTTTTTTCATATCCATTTTTCAAAGCGTCTACAAATGTGTTACTACACATTAAACAACATTATTTAATGATGAACAAATCAAGTACAAACAATGTTGATAATGAGTTATAAATAATGTAGAACTAATTTGTAAATGTTATACAAATATAGTTTATAAATGATTTAATAATAATTTACGAATGTATAATGATTTGTTCATGATTAGTACATTATCTACAAATACCTTATACATGTATTATAACAGGGTGTTATTATAAAGTGCTACCGGGGCGGTAAGTGGGACAAATACTATACCTGCAATACTTTATTACAATTGTTCATAATCCCCCCCATTCCAAAATTGGGATTTTGCTATACAGTATATATATTATTTTATAGGAAAAACAAACATATCAACTCAAGTAGGGCTGTCCTCAACTAAATACATTGACTAATAGTCATGGAATTTTCTTTAACTAATCAATTTGTTGATTTAAAGTCAAATCTCTAAACTTGTGTTTCCCCCCACATGCAATCACACAGAATTACCTCTTTTAAGCAGAAATGTGGTTATACTTTTTTTCAGAAGATAACTCATTCCGCATGGAAAAAAGCATAAAAAAAAACTACAAAAGTCTTAGTCGACTAATCAAGTCATTTGTTGAGTTGAGTTGACTAAGAGGCAACAGTGGCTCAGGAGGTAGAGCAGTCGCCTGGTAATCCGGAGGTTCCCGGTTCGATTCCCGCTCCTCCCGGGCAGCGTGTCGATGTGTCCTTGATCAAGACACTTAACCCCTAATTGCTCCCGATGAGCAGGTTGGCACCTTGCATGGTTGCCTCTGCCGTCAGTGTGTGAATGTGTGAGTGAATGGGTGAAATGTGAGGAACAAATTGTAAAGCGCTTTGGATAAAAGCGCTATATAAAAAAGCAGCCATTTACCATTTAAGAGGGGACAGCACTAGTATCTAAGTTATCCGAGTGTACTCACGTTTCTCATCACCCCCTAACTTCCTACAAAGAGGCTAAGCCTTGACTTGGACAACAGCAGGGTGGAGTTTCCACCACCCAGGGCTATACTGTCTAAACCATGACAGCATTAGCTGTTCGCTCTTTCTGCCCAGGCTAATAAAGCCTGGAGCTGTAAAAGATAGACACAGTATACCAGGCTGGGGAACAGTGTGTCCTGGTCTCACAGGACTCGTCACTGGTGTAAACTGAACGAACTGAGATGTTCCCCTTGTCTCATTTTAAATTGTGACTGTTTGCTTAGTGCTTGTTCATCATAGAGGTGTTTACAGAGCATAGTCTGTGGAGATTCTGATGAGCAAATAGATACCAATTCAGGCAGTTCTGAAATTGGTTGACCCCCCCCACACACACACGCACATGCACACACACACGTGCAATTTTACTCTCTCTAACTTCTGACCACCCCATTGACCACTCCAATCCCAAACCCGTCTCATCCCCACCCAGCTCTGCTTCAAATACAGCCTACCTCCCCTCACACCCCCACCCCACTGCTGCTGCCAGTCTGAATCAGAGGTCAAACGCAGTCCACAGCTAAATGGGGGGGTCTTTGGTCAAGAGGTCGGTGTGTGATTTATGGTCACTCGCAGCTGCTTTGGCTTGATAACCTCCCAAGACCCAGGAGGAAAAGGTATAGGGTGGAGGTTACATCCCATGTGTCATTCAGACGCCCCAGACTATAGGGCCATATGGAGGATGGTATCTCAGTATACAGAAGGACTTTCTTTCAATAACAACATATATCACAATGTCTGCTTATCACATGTTAGATAATCCAGTTGATGTTCATCATCATCATCATCAAGGATGGTAAGGTAATGCAAAGTATACACTATCAAAATTAAACATCATACATTTTTCAATACACATTCTCAAATATTTCTGAAAGGATTTTACGAGAAATCAGGCTTTGTATGTATGTTTCTCTATCATTCATTTAGACAACAAAATGTTTAATCATTATTCACAAATAATAATAAAAAAATATCCCACAAGTAACATATTAACACACATATACAAAATAAATCTGTATATTGCCCAGCAGTACCCTTGGCCGTGATACTGTTGTGCAGAAGATTATCTTCATGCTGTGATTCTCAGTTTCACATGGTAGACACAGAGCAACAAAGGCTGTTATGTGAGACCAGTGCTGCAGGCTGGATGAGGGGCACGAGAGAGGAAGGACATACTGGGGGAAAACAATATGTTTTGTCTCATCCACAACTCTGATGTCGAACACAATGTTTAATTTTCTTTTCCAAGAAGGTAAAACACACTACAGCACTGTACTATGGGTTATGGAAGTTCTCACACCATTCTGTTATATATATATATATACAGTAGGTCCTGTAACAATAGGCTTATTATGTAAGGGCAGAGAGGTTTAATGGGGAGCCATAACTCTTTGTGTGCCATCTGATTTATTGGGAATTGCAGGATGAAACAATAGGTATTGAGAAAGGAAACACAATAGTGTGTGTGTGTGTGTGTGTGTGTGTGTGTGTGTGTGTGTGTGTGTGTGTGTGTGTGCGTGCGTGCGCGTGTTGTCAATACCAGGACTGGGGACCCAAGATGCAGGCGGACACTGTAGTAATACAATATAAGTTTATTTCAAAAACTGGGGAAGGTTGGAGGTGGTGAGTCTGTATCAGAGAAGACAGGCAGACAGTGGTGATCCTGAGACAGAAGAAACGTCACTACCAAGTAGCTGAGTTAATGATCTGACGAAGAGTGACTGAAGAAACGGGGTAGATGTACTGCAGGGCTGATGAGAAGATGGCTGACAGGTGTGGTTGTTGAGCAGGTGAGTGGAATGAGCTGCCCATATATGGTCTGGAAGCTGCCCATATATGGTCTGCAGGAAGCTGCTCCCCTCAGCTAACACACAGACAGTGCGTGCGTGTGTGTGTGTGTGTGTGTGTGTGTGTGTGTATGCATCCTGTCTGAGCTCATGGTCTAGTTTATATGTCTATTGTAAACAGGCCGGACATGAAGATCTCTGGCTCGTAGTTTTACCTGTATAAATAAAGAACAAATAAAAATAAATAAATAAAATAAAGGTCAAGGAATTCTTGGGCAACTGTGGTAATAATAACTCTTACTGTAGTAATCAGTCTTTTGTTTTCCACACAAAGGTACTTACATTATAATGTCCCTCATGGGGCAACACAGTAATAACATTAGGCCATTAAACAAGACTGCGTTTCCACCTTATTACATAATTGTGTTAATTATGTCCTACAGTCGCTTGATTGATTGATTGATTGATTGATTGATTGAACATTTTATTAACAGATTTCAGAATGGGTACAATACAGTACAGCTCAATACACACAATTGTTAAGGGGATGCAGACCAGAGAAAGACTTTCGTCTTGTTTACATCAGGGTCCCCCATTTTCAATTCATCATAACATGAATATAACAGATAGACAGTACTGCTACATCTATACATTTATGACATACCAGATTTACAAATACAGTACTGTTTGTGATACAAAAAGAGTCTAAAAAAGAGAGTATATACATTTGACGAAATGTATACGCTCAATCCATATTCTTATTCTTTCTAATAACAACACAATACACATTTAATTACATGATTTATTGCCATCCCAATAATTTTGACTGTTTTCTAGGTAGAACACATTGATATGGTATGGGCAGGGTAAGGTAGCTTGTCTAGGTAGAACACATTGATATGGTATGGGCAGGGTAAGGTAGCTTGTCTAGGTAGAACACATTGATATGGTATGGGCAGGGTAAGGTAGCTTGTCTAGGTAGAACACATTGATATGGTATGGGCAGGGTAAGGTACTGTAGCTTGTCTAGGTAGAACACATTGATATGGTATGGGCAGGGTAAGGTACTGTAGCTTGTCTAGGTAGAACACATTGATATGGTATGGACAGGGTAAGGTAGCTTGTCTAGGTACAACACATTGATATGGTATGGGCAGGGTAAGTGTTAAGTGTAAGTATTAATATGTTTGCATGTACAGTAACTGCACTTTAACTGTTCCACAGTAAGAGGGCGCTATAGGCGTAAGGAGATGCAGCTATTGTAGCTGACGTCAGGTATCAGGTATAAGGGATTGTTCCCTCCCCCTCTGTCACCACGCCAGTTAAGGCTAAAGAAGACCTCGTCGTCATGACCAGTTATTGCTCCCCATGTGACTCTGTCAACAGGTTATGGGCCCAGATCACGGAAGAGCAAAATAACGATAGCTAGTTAGCTGAAAAGTTTAGGCTAGTTTAGCAGCGGGAAAACCGCGGGACGCTAAAGCTAAGCTAACAGGCAGCTAAGCTAAGCTACAATCAAAAGATGACGACCAGAGGCAGAAGCAAGTGGCCCACGTTTGACGGAAGGGCAGAAGAATACGAGCTCTGGGATGAGGGGATGTTGTGCTGTATGCACGGAGTGGGGCTGAAAAAGACAATTTTGACAGGCCTCACGGGAGAAATAACGGAGGCCGCGCCAGCCCTGGATACTAAGCTGAACGCCGACGCATACTGCGAGCTAGCACCACTCCTAGACAACACGAGCTTGGGGCTGATATTCCGGGACACAAAGGACAAAGGCCGAGAGAGTCTAAAAGTGTTAAGAGAACACTACATCGGCAGAGGTAGGCCCCGGATTGTATCCCTGTATATAACTTTGACTGCGCTGAAGAAAGCTAACACAGAGACTGTGACTGAATACATCATCAGGGCGGAACAGATCATCACGGTGCTCAAGAGTGCAGGAGAAGCACCGAGCGATGGACTAATGATGGCGATGGTTATGAGGGGACTACCGGAGATGTATAAACCATTCACACTGTTGGTGACGCACAGTTCAGCGGACATGTCGCTGAGGGAGTTCAAGGCCAAGCTGTGGAACTTCAAGGCCTCAGAAGACCTGGTCGCCGAGGAGGCGGGCGAAAGGGTAATGAAGGCCCGGGCAGCGCCAAAGAAAAAGACCGGACCCCCGACGGAGATGGCGTGTTGGCGATGTGGAGAAAAGGGTCACCGAAATGATAAGTGCATAAAAACTGTTTGGTGTAGTTTCTGTAAAACTTCGGGACACGCAGACAGAGTGTGTAGAAAGAATCGCGAACAGAGCACTCGGTACACGCACGTGCAAGATGGCGGCTGTGTGCAAGATGGCGGCAACGGTGGACGTGAGGCGAGTCGAGACGACGCCCGGAGAGCAGCGGAAAGAGAGGACTTCACCTTCGGGGCGCAGACAGCATACGCCAGCCAGTCAACGCAGCAGCAGCAGGTCCAGAGGAAGGGACTGATCGTGGAAACAGGTGCATCGTCCCACATTATCAACGACAGGAACCGATTCAAGAACTTTCACAGCACCTTCGAGCCGGAGAGACACAGCATGGAGCTGGCAGACGGGAAGCACACTTTCGGGTTGGCGCAGAGGAGAGGAGACGCACAGGTATGCCTCATAGACAGTGAGGGGCGCCGGTGCACAGTGACGTTGAAGAATGCCCTCTACATACCCTCGTTCCCCCAAGAACAATTTTCTGTCAAATCTGCTACTGCAAACGGTGCCAAAGTGTTCTTCAATGAAGGTAACGATGTTCTTGTGGAGCCTGACGGTACGAGATTTAACATTGAGGTGTACAAGAGAATGTATTATCTACAAACAGAATGTAATGAAAATGATATGTGTAATGTCAGTCATGATATTCAGACACGAGATCATGGGTCATTGTAATTACGAGGATATACTGAAGCTGCAGGCGGTAACAGTAGGCATGCACATTAACGGTGAAAAGCATAGACCTAACAAAGAATGTGATGTGTAAAGGGAAAGTTCACTCAAACAAGGAACAGAGGTCCCACAGAAATATAAAGACACGACTTGAGCTAGTTAACACAGATCTAGCCGGTCCAGTAAATAATTAGTCCATAGGTGGCTTTAAATGTGTGCAGTCTTTCACAGATGTGTGTACAGGGGCAGTGTTTGTTTACTTTCTCAGAGCAAAGAGTGACGCACTCCAGGCCACAGAGAAATTCCTTGCAGATGTAGCTCCGTATGGCAGCGTAAAATGCCTGAGGTCCAACAACGGAACAGAGTTTACAAATAGAGAGTTTCAGTCACTGCTGAGAAGGAACAAGATCAGACAATGAGACGTCCTGTCCTTACTCCCCGCACCAGAACGGGATAGCCGAGAGGGAAGGGCTCACTCTTTTCGAAATGGCTAGGTGTAAGCTAATAGACGGTAACTTACCTAAGAGTCTATGGCATTATGCGGTCCAAGAAGCAGCTTACACCAGAAATCAGTGTTTTAACAAGCACACGGGCACCACCCCGTATACAGCACTGACAGGAAAAAGGTGTGATCTAGCCAGGATGCACAAGTTTGGGTCAGTGTGTTATGCTTACCAACAGGACAGAGGAAAACTCGAGTCCAGGTGTGAAAAAGGACTTTTTGTAGGGCATGACAAGGGCAGCCCCGCCTTTCTAGTCTATTATCCCGGTAAGGGGAAAGTGCAAAAGCACAGGTTAGTAAAGTGTGTCACAAAGACAACATGTGAGAACGAAACACAGACACAGGAGCCAGAGCTAGACTCCAGAGTAGGGTGTGAGAAAAGAGAGACACCACAGCCTAGTGTACTGAGCACAGACATGCAGACAGACGGTCAACAGCTACCAGAGGATGATGGCGAGAAGCACCCTAGGGTGACGTCACGTGCCTCATGCAGTGGGAGATATCCCCCCCGGGAACATAAACCCCCAAAGTATCTGAAAGACTATGCCCAGAGAGAAAGTGACGAGGATGACAGTACACTTACCAGCATAGATTACTGCTACAGAGTAGTGAGTGGTGTACCTCAGACCTTTAAAAAGGCCATGATATCCCCTGAGTCAGGAAAATGGGAGAGAGCGATGGATGAGGAGATGAGGTCCCTGGAGGGAAATCATACTTTTACTCTAACAAAGTTACCCGAGGGTAGACAGACAGTGGGAGGCAAGTGGGTGTACTCAATCAAGGAGGGTATTGAAGGGCACGACAGGTACAAGGCCAGGTTTGTAGCTAAAGGCTACAGTCAGAGGGAAGGAATAGACTACGGTGAGACATTCTCCCCTACAGCCAATCTGACCAGTGTATGGGTAGTTATGCAGAAGGCAGCCAAAGACGACTTGATTTTACACCAGATGGATGTGAAGACAGCCTACCTGCACGCACCCATTGATAGAGAAATATATATGGAACAACCTGAAGGTTATGAGAAGAAAGGAGAGAAGCTAGTGTGTATGCTAGAAAAATCCATTTACGGCCTGAAACAGTCTGGGCGAAATTGGAACGAGATGCTTCATACATGTCTAATTGAAGATCACTTCATACAGAACCCAGTAGACCCCTGTGTTTACACAAAGGAGTCAAAAGAGTCAGGGAAAGTGATAATTGTGATTTGGGTGGATGATTTGATCATCGCAGCAGACAACACTAGAAACCTAGAGCAGGTGAAAGGTATGCTCTCCACCAGATTCAAAATGAAAGACCTAGGTAGGTTAAAACATTTTCTAGGCATGGATTTCGAACAGTCTGCCAGTTGTGTAAAAATATCCCAGAAGAGATATGTGGAAAAGATCCTGAATCGTTTTGACATGCAGGAGTGTAGAACTAGGGGAACACCATGTGATCAAAAGCTAGACTACAATGAGGATGCTCAAAAATGTACAGATGTAAAAATGTACAGGGAAGCCATAGGCAGCCTCATTTATTTGACAACATGTACTCGCCCTGACCTATGTTTTGTAGTGAGTAAATTATCACAGCATTTTGCTGATCCCACAGAAGAGCACTGGATTACAGCAAAACATGTTTTTTGTTATCTTAAAGGTACAGCAGATAAACAGCTTTGTTTCAGAAAGAGCAGCGAGGGCTTAGGGCTTCAAGCCTATAGTGACGCAGATTGGGCGGCAGACGCCACAGACAGGAGAAGTACCACAGGGTATTGTGTAAGTATGGGTACAGACAGCTCACTGGTTTCATGGAAAACAAAGAAACAGCCCACAGTGGCACTATCAACTTGTGAAGCCGAATATATGGCTCTAGCCTTAACAATACAGGAATGTATTTATCTAGAACAACTGCTCGAAGGAATGGATACCTATGTATATAGGAAAACTGTTGTTTATGAAGACAACCAGGGAACCATTGCACTTGCCAGAAACCCTGTGTGCCGACAGAGGTGTAAACATGTGGATATAGAATATCACTTCATTAGATCTGTCATCAGAGAAGAAAAGATTACACTCGTTTACTGTCCTACAGACGACATGGTTGCAGACGCTATGACCAAGCCTGTCCCCAAACTGAAATTGAACAAATTTGCAGGGGTCATGTTTGGTGTGTAAAATATTGCCTGTTATGTAATATTGACTGCCATGTTCTTTTGATGTTTTGAACTGTTATTTTTCTTGGAAAAGTTGTACAGTATACACGTCATTCATAAGTGGGAGTGTTAAGTGTAAGTAATGTATTAATATGTTTGCATGTAACTGCACTTTAACTGTGGGCGCTATAGGCGTAAGGAGACACAGCTATTGTAGCTGACATCAGGTATCAGGTATAAGGGATTGTTCCCTCCCCCTCTGTCTCTCTCTCTCTCTAGCTCTCACGGAGAGCAGGTCTAGTGGTGCAAATGTACATATGAAAATAAACCACACCAGTTAAGGCTAAAGAAGACCTCGTCGCCATGACCAGTTATTGCTCCCCATGTGACTCTGTCAACAGTAAGGTAGCTTGTCTACATATATAATACATTGATATGGTATGGGCAGGGTAAGGTCGCTTGTCTACATACAGTATAACACATTGATATGGTATGGGCAGGGTAAGATAGATTGTCTATGTAGAACACATTGATATGGTATGGGCAGGGTAAGATAGATTGTCTATGTAGAACACATTGATATGGTATGGGCAGGGTAAGGTAGCTTGTCTAGGTATAACACATTAATATGGTATTGGCAGGGTAAGGTAGCTTGTCTAGGTAGGCAAGCAGAGCAGTGTCAGTGGTGTTGGAGGCTTCTCTCTGTGAGGTTATTGGTGCTGGAAGATGGTGTCTGTGTCTTGCTGGTAGTGCAGGTATCTGAGGAGG
Organism: Notolepis coatsorum; assembly: GCF_963971535.1. Lineage (NCBI taxonomy): Eukaryota > Metazoa > Chordata > Actinopteri > Aulopiformes > Paralepididae > Notolepis > Notolepis coatsorum. The sequence continues at coordinate 33,752,595 of NC_140174.1, read as the reverse complement.
TCTGTCCAGCGAGTCAGTGGTACACACACACACACACACACACACACACACACACACACACACACACACACACACACACACACACACACACACACACACACACACACACACACACACACACACACACACACACACACACACACACACACACACACACACACACACACACACACACACACACACACACACACACACAGACAGACAGACAGACAGACAGACAGACAGACAGACAGACAGACAGACAGACAGACAGACAGACAGACAGACAGACAGACAGACAGACAGACAGACAGACAGACAGACAGACAGACTCACACAAACACACACACAGACACACAGACAGACAGACACACACACACAGACACAGACACTCACACAAACACACACAAACAGACACACACACATACATACAAAACACTGCTTGTTTCCTTTTGAGTGAGTGAGCGAGTGAGTGAGTGAGTGAGTGAGTGAGTGAGTGAGTGAGTGAGTGAGTGAGTGAGTGAGTGAGTGAGTGAGTGAGTGAGTGAGTGAGTGAGTGAGTGAGTGAGTGAGTAGGTGGTTGAGTATGAGAGTGTGTGTGTAAGTGAGTGAGTGAATGTGTGTGTGTGTGTGTGTGTGTGAGTGAGTGAATGTGTGTGTGTGTGTGTGCATGCGTGCGTGCGTGCGTGCGTGTGTGTGGAGTGGTGGAGTGGTGCTTTAGTCTAGTAGGCTGGGTGGAGTGGTGCTTTAGTTTGGTTGGCTGGGTGGAGTGGTGCTTTAGTTTGGTTGGCTGGGTGGAGTGGTGCTTTAGTCTAGTTGGCTGGGTGGAGTGGTGCTTTAGTTTGGTTGGCTGAGTGGAGTGGTGCTTTAGTCTAGTTGGCTGGGTGGAGTGGTGCTTTAGTCTAGTTGGCTGTGTGGAGTGGTGCTTTAGTCTAGTTGGCTGGGTGGAGTGGTGCTTTAGTTTGGTTGGCTGGGTGGAGTGGTGCTTTAGTCTAGTCGGCTGGGTGGAGTGGTGCTTTAGTTTGGTTGGCTGGGTGGAGTGGTGCTTTAGTCTAGTCGGCTGGGTGGAGTGGTGCTTTAGTCTAGTTGGCTGGGTGGAGTGGTGCTTTAGTCTAGTTGGCTGGGTGGAGTGGTGCTTTAGTCTAGTTGGCTGGGTGGAGTGGTGCTTTAGTCTAGTCGGCTGGGTGGAGTGGTGCTTTAGTCTAGTTGGCTGGGTGGAGTGGTGCTTTAGTTTGGTTGGCTGGGTGAAGTGGTGCTTTAGTCTAGTTGGCTGAGTGGAGTGGTGCTTTAGTCTAGTTGGCTGAGTGGAGTGGTGCTTTAGTTTAGTTGGCTGGGTGGAGTGGTGCTTTAGTTTGGTTGGCTGGGTGGAGTGGTGCTTTAGTCTAGCTGGCTGAGTGGAGTGGTGCTTTAGTTTGGTTGGCTGGGTGGAGTGGTGCTTTAGTTTGGTTGGCTGGGTGGAGTGGTGCTTTAGTTTGGTTGGCTGGGTGGAGTGGTGCTTTAGTCTAGCTGGCTGGGTGGAGTGGTGCTTTAGTCTAGCTGGCTGGGTGGAGTGGTGCTTTAGTCTAGTTGGCTGAGTGGAGTGGTGCTTTAGTTTGGTTGGCTGAGAGACCCTCCCCGCCCACAATATGAGAACTATATCAACAAAAACATAATAATTTAGTGTCTTATTACTGGATCTTGTGAACAAATCACAGTAGAGCAGTAATATCATGCTTTTCCATTGTTTTACCTACTCTACCACTGCACAGAAATTAGGCATTTTCTTTTGAAAATGGTTACACACAGCCATTTTGGAATAGAGACAACTACACAAACATTTCATGCAAGGCTTGTATTGTTAGTTGTCTTAACGCACATGTTGAACCCAGGCCAGCATGTTCTGGGACCCTGCATGTGCCCTGAAGTCTAGTAATGCACAGTCCCTGTCAAAGCCCCTCTGTCCCTAAAAACATGCACCCAGCCCACTCCCACTCCTTCCAGGCAGCAACCCCCACCCCAGACCACAATCCCAGGCCCCAGACCACAACCCCAAGACCCAGGCCCCACAGGCCCCTCAGCAAACTGAAAAACAGCACCAGGGCCAAGTCTTAAAGGGGAACTATCTTATAAATGGCCTTTTTGAGTGTTTAGCATTGTTTCCTAGCTATGTGAACTTATATTAATATGATCTATGTCTCAAAATTCTCATATTGGCGCATTCTTCCAATTCTCCTCTCACAATATTCACCCTCACTGAACTGAGTCGTTTGAAAATGTGCCTATATGTGATGTCATATAGTCACCGCTGCATGTTAATGTTGAGATAGACGACGACGCTCCGCAGTGGTTTAGGAGCCGCCCTGCAGCCCAGGCTCAAAACAGCTCGAGATCTTGAGGTAGAAAAATGCTGTTTTTGAGGACTTGATTAGAAATACAAAACAATGAATAAAAAAAATATATATATTACAGAGGTGTTCCATAGACTCACAGGAATTGTGTAAAAGTGCCCAAATAGTGAAAGAAATAGTAAAATAGTTCCCCTTTAACCAATGATGAGTTCACATCAGTAGTTAACTCTGAGCCAAGCTCCACGTTTCTCTTTTGGATGGTTTTCTGCCTGTGTGAAATGGATCTCTAAAACCTAAAAAGAAGAAGAAGAAGAAGAAGAAGAAGAAGAAGAAGAAGAAGAAGAAGAAGAAGAAGAAGAAGAAGAAGAAGAAGAAGAAGAAGAAGAAGAAGAAGAAGAAGAAGAAGAAGAAGAAGAAGAAGAAGAAGAGAAACCACTGATTCTAATCATTTTCATAAACTAATACATGATCCATGTGAAAATTATTGTCCCGCTTTTAACCTGGCCTGAACCTACACATAATGTTTACACCAGAGCCACCCTCACCATGCAGAGCTCCTGTAAGGGACCAAAGGGGGAAGTGTGGAGAAGTGTGGGGTGACGCAACTGTGTTAATAGCCGGAGGCCATCGATCGGTCAGTCAGCGTACTTGTTAGAAACACACTGTGCACTTAAGCCCCTTCATTTGAAGTTACTCAACCCATATAGATTTCTCCATGGATTCCAGATCTGACCTCGAGTCACAGCCAATCTAAAGAATGATTTACCTGCGGCTTGCCCTGAGCCGCTGACAGCTCTGCGATTGGTCCAGGGGTAAAACAGAGAGAGACTTGTCTCATGGAATGGTTGAGTAGACAAAGTTGGTACACACCGGTAGTACTAGATTAGAAAGTTCGATGGAGCTTACATTTTCATACACATACTGTAATTGACATTTGATTATGTATTAGGGGCACCCCCTGGGTTTATCTGTGTGCAATAGTCACGTATAAAGTGGAATTATATAGTGTGTGTGTGTGTGTGTGTGTGTGTCTGTCTGTGTGTGTGTGTGTGTGTGTGTGTGTGTGTGTGTGTGTGTGTGTGTGTGTGTGTGTGTGTGTGTGTGTGTGTGTGTGTGTGTGTGTGTGTGCGTGCGTGCGTGCGTGCGTGCGTGCGTGCGTGCGTGCGTGCGTGCGTGCGTGCGTGCGTGCGTGCGTGCGTGCGTGCGTGTGTGTGTGTGTGTGTGTATTCCACAGTGCTCAACTGATTTGCATGGTGCTGCCATATTGTAGACATGCATTGATGAATGGCAGACAATGGTCAATAGGTGTGTACTGTATAGGCAAATGTGAGTCTGTGAAACATAAACAGTTAAGTCAACAGGAAAGGATATAGTAGGCTACCAACGGCACCCTTATAGCTTATAGGTAGAACCATAGTACCAGGGGTGTAAAAAGTACCCAGAAATTATACTTAAGTGAAAGTATGGGTACTGTCTCAAAATCTGACTCAAGTAAAAGTCAAAGTATCTGGCTAAAAACACACTTGAGTAAAAGTGAGAAAGTCCTACTTTTAAATGTACTTAAGTACTAAAAAGTAAAAGTAATTTTTTTTTAAAGGGATAAACCAGGGGTCTCAAACTCATTCCATCGTGGGCCAAGTTTTCATTTTAACTATACATTGCACCAGGTGAGTTAGTTGAAGAGGTGAGCCAATTAGTGAAATCATCAGCTGGTGTTTAGGCAAGGCTGGAATGAAACCAAGCACACTCTGCCCACAATGGAATGTGTTCTGTGATAGACAATGCTGAAATGACACTTTTTTGCATTAAAATTATTTAATGCACTTCTCCATTGAAGGTAAACTAACATGGACGGCATTCACATCACAGCATGAATAATATCACAATATTAAAGATCGAATACTGTAGTATCCTGAATAATATGACAATATTAAAAACAGAATAATGGTGTATCCTGAATAATATCACAATATTAACCACAGCATACTGGAGTACCCTGAATAATATCACAATATTAACCACAGCATACTGGAGTACCCTGAATAATATCACAATATTAAAGGCAGAATACTGGAGTACCCTGAATAATATCACAATATTAACCACAGCATACTGGAGTACCCTGAATAATATCACAATATTAAAGACAGAATACTGGAGTACCCTGACTAATATCACAATATTAACCACAGCATAATGCCGATCTGACTGTCTATTCTTCTGATAGCAGGTGTTTAATCAAAGATCCCCACTTTCTAGTGTTGCACAAGGACCAATCAGCATGGGTATGGGCGGGTTCATTTTCCATTGATGGGGATTTGATTGGCTGTTTACCTGCGGTCGCAGGATTAATAACGTTAACGTTAGTTCGACCAGATAAAGAATTAAAATATTCGAATTAAAATAGTTGGACCTGTGAGATTTGTACTTTGTACTTTGTAGGTCTGCATTTTAAATGTAAGGAGTAAAAAGTATGTTTTTTTCTCTGAAATGTAATGGAGTAAAAGTACAAAGTATACAAACCTAATAATACTTGAGTAAAGTACAAATCCCCCAAAACAGTACTTAAGTATTGTAACGAAGTACAATTACTCAAGTACTTTACACCCCTGCATAGTACCAACTGTATCCGAACAAACCTTATATTTCAATCAATGGATGAATTGCATGGAATGTTTGTGTAGTTGTCTGTCTTCCAACATGGCTGCCTGTAACCCCTGTTAACCACTTTTGAGAGAAAGTTCCTCATTTCTGTGCAGTGGTAGAGTAGGTAAAACACTGGAAAAGCACGATATTACTGTGCCACTGTGACTTGTTTCCAAGATCCAGTAATAAGACAAATACAATTATTATATATTATTTATTATAATTTGTTGATATTTGTGTTGTTGTTTAGCACATGGCCATCATAATTATGTGAAAAAGGTTAGAATGGAAAACATTGACTCCTCTTCCAGAAAGAGAGAACGTAGATCACAGACAAAACCTTTCACAATCTACCGGATGCTTTTCAGAGAAGGTCCTGTGGGGGTTGGTTCCCTACTCATTTGAGCTTAATTGGATGGTTCTCCTGCACACACTCTCTCTCCCCTGTTTACCTCGTTATCTGAATGCCCTCTGAGGGTAAAATGCTTTGTTGTACTGTACATTAGCATCACTACAGAGGATGGTGGGGTTGTAACTAAACCGCATCAACATGCGATTGTAATAAACTATAGTCTTGCTTCGGTGTGAAAACTAGGAATAGGGTCAAGTCGACGGGTAAATTCCCTCGACACCTTTATCATTTGAAGTTGAAATTCAGAAAGCATTTAATGTAAAGTATATATATATATATATATATATATATATATATATATATATATATATATATATATATATATATATATATATATAGTATATCAATTGTTTCTTGACTTTTACTTTATTTTTTCTTTGTCCTTTCAGTAGCACTATTCTATTGATCTTCTTATTTTCCCTCCCAATGACACACACACAAAGACACACACACACACACACACACTCACACACACACACTCACAGACACACACACATTAGCATTTGCAGGGATGTCACCGAGATGGCAGTTTGGCGTGGTTACCGTGGTAACATACAGCCTGAGGGACTGAACACTGTGGTCTTTGTGCCTCCAGGACAAAGCTGGTGCTGTGAGTCAGCCAGGAAGACCTTGAACAAGGACACCTGAGTATCACCACCACACCACATTACACCACACCACACCACACCACACCACACCACACCACACTACACTACACTACACCACACCACACCACCACACCACATCACACCACACCACACCACACCACACCACACTACACCACACCACATCACACCACACCACATCACATCACATCACACCACACCACACCACACTACACCACACCACACCACACCACACCACACTACACTACACTACACTACACCACACCACACCACCACACCACATCACACCACACCACACCACACCACACCACACTACACCACACCACATCACACCACACCATACCACACCACACCACACCACACCACCACATCACACCACACCACACCACAACCACACCACACCACACCACCACACCACACTACACTACACTACACTACACCACACCACACCACCACATCACACCACACCACACCACACCACACCACACTACACCACACCACATCACACCACACCACATCACATCACATCACACCACACCACACCACACTACACCACACCACACCACACCACACCACACTACACTACACTACACTACACCACACCACACCACCACACCACATCACACCACACCACACCACACCACACCACACTACACCACACCACATCACACCACACCATACCACACCACACCACACCACACCACCACAACCACACCACACCACACCACCACACCACACCACACCACCACATCACACCACACCACAACCACACCACACCACATCACACCACACCACACCATCACCACACCCTCACCACACCACACCACCACACCACACCACCACCACATCACACCACACCACAACCACACCACACCACATCACACCACATCACACCACCACCACACCCTCACCACACCACACCACCACACCACGCCACCACCACATCACACCACACCACAACACACCATACCACATCACACCACCACCACACCATCACCACACCACCACCACACCACACCACCACACCACCACACCATCACCACAACCACACCACACCACCACACCATCACCACCATCACCACAACCACACCACACAACCACACCATCACCACACCACCACCACACCACAACCACACCACACCACCACACCATCACCACCACCACCACCACCACACCACACAACCACACCATCACCACACCACCACCACCACACCATCACCACCACCACCACAACCACACAACACAACCACACCATCACCACACCACCACCACACCACAAGAGCGGGCCATACTTTTTTTTTTTTGGAAAATCAATCGAGTGGGGTGTCTAAAATATGTGTTTTTTCGTGGGGAATTCAAATATGGGATTATTTTTCTAATCGGATAACTCCTACCTACATTGTTTTGGATTTCAAAATGGTCGATTTGACCATTTTTCACCCCTTGGCCATACATGGATGCCAACATGAATCTGAAGGAAATCCTAACATACAAGGTGTCTAAACGATGTGTTTCTTAATGGGGAATTCAAATATGAGTTCATTTTTGGGATAGGATAACTCTAACCTACATCATTTTGGATTTCAAAATGGCCGATTTTACCATGTTTCACCCCTTGGCCATACATGGATGCCAACATGAATCTGAAGGAAATCCTAACATGCAAGGTGTCTAAATTATGTGTTTCTTAATGGAGAATTCAAATATGAGGTAATTTTCGGGATAGGATAAATGTAACCTGCATAATTTTGGATTTCAAAATGGCTGATTTTACCATTTGAACCCATTGGTATTGTATTACAAAATTGCAAAGATAAAAAATATATGGGAAATCATTTATAATGACAAAGCCATCAAATGTATTAACAAGTGAACTGTATATAACTGTATACAACTCCAAAGATCAATAATAATAAAACTAACAACAATAATAAATTGTATTTGTAATGCACACAAACACCTAAGTGCTAAATCTCGATCTCCTGACTTCTTGAACTTTGCCAGGTTCCAATATCTTGATTGGACTCATTCTTGGATGGCAAGATCTCCTACTGTACTGCTTTAGCCACCAACCTACAAACACAAACTTAAAGTCAACGTCAGCCATAAATAGGTGAGCTCTTTCCAGAACTACTCAGCAGAAACCTCTGTAACCATTTTAACAAAAGTCTCAATGTATTGAGAAAATCCATGGGGCTCCATCAATCCTCTATCTTCTTAAATTTGATCAGGTTGCACAAGTCCTGCTTGGATTCATTCTTGGACATCAGCCTCCTGCTGGTCTCCTGAGCCCTGATCCCCCCCATCCCTTTTTTCTTGTGAAAAGTACTTAGCAGAGGCCTCAGTCACCATTTTAACAACCCTCTCGATGCTTTGTGTGTGGCAAGGCCAGTCGAGAACCTCCATGGGGGTGTTGATTAAGTTCTTCACCTCGGAGGTGCTTAGGGAGCAGGTGAGAGGTGGCTCTGACAAATCTTCTGACCAGCTGATTAAGCCACCAATGCTGGAAGCGTCACTATTGATGTGAGGTGTTCTTCTGATCCTGACACAGGAGTCTCCCAGCTGAGTGTCTGGATCCCCCTCTCCCCTGATGGCCAGGATTCTCTCCACCCCCTCAATTCTCTCTTTTTGATCCTCAGAGCACAGCAGTGTTTGGAGGATGGCTTCACTGTGGGCATACCAAGCAGATCTTCTCACAGTTGGCATCACAACATCCAGCACCTCCTTCCTCTGAGACTTGAGGCAGTCCAGCTGAAACAGGATGTGCCTAGGCCCTTCGATCCAGGAGTGCTTGACCTTCATGTTGAACCAACATGGATAATACACTCCAATGATGAATTCCACAATGCATTGTAGATTATTCAGGTTCTTTCTTTTAAGTTGATGCTTTGACACCCAGAGCCTGAGGAGTCTGTTTGCTGTGGTGAGCCAGCGGCTGTGGTTTACCGGTCCAATCTCCAGCAGAGCCAGCCTTGCAGAAAGCACTCCATCCCTGATTGCACAGACCAGCTTATAGCCATAGTGTTGATCAGTTGAGAGATCTTGAATGATCTTCTCAGGCAGCTTGATCAGCGGAGGGCCAAGAAAGATCCTGGTGAAGTTAGGATTGATCTCCAAGTCTGTAACAGAATCAAGGAGCTGTCCTATTGGCCCAGACAATTTGTTGTCTGACAGAGTAGCCCCATCAACTTCAACAATGAGACGGCACAGTGGAAGTTCACCAGTGTGCAGGTTGCACACCAACCAGACCAGCTTTCTCCCCAGGTGCAGCTCCAGCTTCCGCATTACACCTGCCTTCACTCCAGTGTTGACATTGGTCGAGTCTCCTCCAATGGCCCACAAGGTCTTATCAGAACCTCTCTCTTTCAGCCAGGCAAACAGGACCTTAGCAATCTTCTCTGCATGGGACTCCTCTTTAGTTGCTTTCTCTGGTGTAAAGTGGAACAGATAGTTGCTGCCAGGCTCACTAGCAACACTAT